>NC_026148.1:13458055-13511554 GCF_000512975.1 Sesamum indicum | reverse complement strand
GCAGCTTTTACTTTAGCCGTCATACCCCCTCTTCCCACCCGGGATTTATCTCCAAACGTTATTGCTCCTTCGTGTCTTTCCTTAATGTATGTATGAATCAGTTCAGAATGTGGATCACTTGGTGGACCACTATAAAGACCATCTACATCACTCAGCAGAACAAGGAGGTCAGCTTTTAGCTCCAGTGCTAGGAGAGCTGCCAAACTGTCATTGTCCCAAAATATTCCAGAAGAGTCCTACAAATGGCACCAGATGAGGAAAATGATAGGAGCATGTGCCTCTTTTTAATCAAGATATGCTATAGAGGAAAATGATAATAGAGCTGAAAAAGTTTATTGCCTTTATGTGGAGTATAGTTGATATGACATCAGAGTTTTATTCCAATACTCCATCCACCGCCACCATTTTCACCCCACCCCTCGCCTCCCGCCCCACCACCACCAATAAAAAAGAGACAAAAAGAAACCAAACGAAAATAAAAGAATGATGAGTAAAATCATTGAACACTTGCACACACAAGCAGACCGCACAGAATCACAATCAGATAAATGAAGCGTAAGCTTGCAAATGCAAAATTTTAATGGGACATCACACAACTTTCTCTTCCTTGAGCATTAAGGGGTGTCCAGAGATATGCAACTTTTTAGCAGATAATACCAGGTGTCTTCATAATATCCCCCTCTAAACTGTCAGCCATCTAATTAAAGCAACAGAACTAAGGAAGCAATGAAGGCACAAGAGCGCACCTCATAAGGAGCTTTCCTGGTACTGACAGCATCATTTTCGTTAAATATAGGAACAACCTTCAGAGACAACAAAGATTTGACAGTCTCATTGAGTTGCCTCCTAAAATCTGGATCTCTAAAATCATTGTCAGTAACTAGGAGTTGTGCTGATGTGACATCCAACTGCATGAGACAAACAAAATTCAACATTAACTTACATGCAAAACTAGCCTATATGTCAAAAGAAGATTGAATTTTGTTAATCTTCCACAAGTAAAGAAAGCAGAACTAATCCAGCTGAAAAGAAAAAGACAGACAAAATAGAATCACAATAAGGCACTAAATTTCTGATTTCACCTGGCTGAACAAAGTATCATAGAGAGCCATAAGACCATTTTGTCCAACAGCAGCACAAGCTTTCCCATCAAGTTCTACTTGTGGCTTTTGGAGGTCCGCAAAACTGCAAAGAAACAAAGAATAAACGCTTGGAGATAGAATTGAGAAAAGGCTGAAACATTTTACTGCGGAGTTTCAAAGTTCATTAACAATTCTTGTGTTGCAATATTTTTTTAGCATAAAAGTCGACTGCAGGATCGGCTGCAAATTCCAGCAACTGAGTTCTTCTACTGCTATATAAGCACTATCAACATACTCTGGCAACTGTCAAGTTGAGCACAGTTAATGATAACAAAAATATGATGAAATTCCTGGAATATTCTTTAGGAGGCAAAGATCCCATTATAATCATTTTGAAGTCTCACAAGACCAAAATCAAGGACAGCAAGGGAAAGAAAACAACCTGCTGTTAAGTAATCTCCTGTATCTAAGACGTTGGCGGCCAACACCAACAGCACCTGATGTCACCAAAATAACCTCATACCCCTGAACGTTCAGTTCGTGAATCTGCACTTCATTTGCAACTCAACAATGTAAGCATTAAAAAATGCTGGTGCATGCACTCACAAAAGTTAAAAAGGACTCAAAGTAGTTTATAATCCTTGAGATCACCTGCTCACAAAGTGAGCCTAATCTTCCCAGAGCTAATCTTCCATCAGCTCGTGTGACAACAGCAGTTCCAACCTTATTTTTTAAAGATAAAGCATCAATAAAACATCAAAGACAAAGGATTTTGAAGTAACAAGCCAAGCTAAATGGCGAAGAGAAAGATCATTATATGAAGGAAAATGACACTGAAATTTATTATTCATGCCATACAACAACCCAAGATTTCAAATTGCAACTAAATTTTTTCTAGCGTACAGCATTTCATTGTCATATTGCTAATGCTGAGAAAATTTTTATTCTGTACATCCAATTTCAACGTTAGTCTCTGATGTTCTGACTTTTCCACAACTTGTAATCTAATTTAAGATTGCCTAACAAACCAGAAGTGGTCAATTTATGCAGGCATATGAGCACATTTAGGTGAAAGTACAAGAGCTTGCAGTTTAGTTTCTATAATAGAAATGACTTCAGCTCCTGCTCCAGAAATGGGCACTCGCATGTCTTCCTTTTTAAGGAACTGAATACAAGCTCTTGTATATTAAACTTGCACACTTGAATAAGCCTTAACTACTAATGGGCATCTAAGACACCAACGCTTCATACATATTAAAAGTTAGACTACATAGTGACAGAACCAAAACAGAAGAACCTAATGATGTCAAATTGAAACTTCAGGGACAAACCAAAACTTGTTTGAATCATAGGGAAAACTACTTGATACATGATATATCCTCTAAGTTCTCAATTTCCAGCATGTCTTTCCTATAATAACAAACAACCCTATAATACGAAATCGAAACTGCTCAACTGTACAGGCATGATCATCCACCAAACTCATTATAAGAACTGAATAACTTATTTACTTCTATATAATACACAAAAATCAAGAGAAATTCAACATTTTCTTGCACCATCACTCAACACTCAACAATCACTGCTAGTTCCAAATGCTACAGACATAATTAATCTCCATCGAGCCCAGAATAACATTTAGCCTATTAAACCTCATTCCCGAAGATTCTGTCAAACAGAATAGACACTCGGCACTAAAAACAGGACAAGCACAACAGAACTTCTTAACATTCCATGACTGGCCAGAAGCAGTACAACAACCGCGAAACCAAAACGGAACAAACAAAACACCATCTCAATCGAGGAAAAAAAGAACTCCACGCGAAAAAATCCAACCAAAATCACAACTCCGTTACCTTAATGACGACACGCTTGACGTCTCTAACAAAAACACGAGTGGAATCCACAGCCTCCATCGCTACACTAGAGAGAGAAACTCAGTACTCTAGCCTCAAGCAAATGCAGAACAATGCAGAAGAGAAGCTGAAAACGAGGAGACCCGTGACCGCTCCTTGTATTTATAGGGTTCTGCACATGGGCTTAGATACATACAACATAGAGACAAAGATAGCAGCCAAATGAATGCCGAATTAGGCGAGGGGTTTCTGCCCCGTAGGGGGTGTGTCGAAAAAGTATTCTCTGTTAGCGCGAGATTCCGTCTTCTTGTGGCGGAGCAATGAGGAAGCGCCACCTGGATTTTCTGAGACGTGACGGTGACGTGGCGGGTAGGCTCACGTTTTCTTTTAAAACAAAGGCGGGCAGCGTCGTGCAGGGTAGAAAATTGATAACGAAGCCTGTGGATTTGTTTTTTCTTTTCTCCTTTCTTTCTTGTTTTATTATGAGGACGAGAGTTTTCGTTTGTATGCAACACCAAATATGTGACTAAGAATGGCAATCACGTAATACTGTGATCTAGTCGTTTAAAGTTGTTTGAATTTTTGTGAAAATTAAAGTTTGTTCTTACGTGTGTTTTGATTTTTGTCCAGTAATTTAGGGTCTTTTTGTTTTGATTATATTGATTAGGGGATTCTTATTTTTTATCCGTAATTTTAAAAAGTAGTGCTTTTAATCTCATAGTCCTTTCCCTTCAATATTTAATAAAAAGGCCACGTGGTCGTTAAGTGCATTGGATCAAATCTTCTAGTTTTCTAAAATTATTAGTAAAAATCTCGTAACCAATGAGACCAAAAGTGTAAAAACACTAACAACTATATGTTAAGCACGTGGCAATTTTCATTAAAATACTATTTTTTAGAAGTTACATGACCAAAAATTAAAATCTTATAACCAATATGATCAAAAGTAGAAAGATCCTATATTACACAACAAAAAGCGTTATGTTTCCTTTCTTGAATTTCGGCAATTTTTGGCCAACTATATGGAACCTGAATTTTTGGCCAATTATAATTTTACAATATTTTACAGATATATCATTATAAATAGTTTATAAATGGTCTTTTTTACTATAATTCACTTGAAATTATTACAGTAGAAAATTGATTTTGAGCAAACGCAGACGAAGAAGATTTTCCTGAAATATGTAAACCGTGCTTCTTGCAATTACTTTTTTTTTTCTTTTTCATATTTTCTTTAGACGTTGACAATCTTTACTCGACCAATCCCTAACATTGACCGCCACAGGCATCCAAGCGCAGTTCTCTTTAGCATGTCATGAGCATTAAAAAAAATATTCTTTTCCCAGATTATAAATAATTACAGCATAAAAATCATGATAAATCAATGCGACAACATTTGCAATGGTTTAACTATAGATAAAATATTTATCATAATTTTTAATAATAGGATAATAGCTAATATTTTTGTCTCACTTACAGAAATAATAGTTAATAATTGTTATACAGTCATAATTAATTAATATTCATCATAATTTTTATTTTTATCATGACAATTAACCATAAAAAAATATATTTCTTCCAATAGAGGCATCATAAAAAATACCAAATAACCATTTTGAATTATATAATAATAATATAAATAATATAGTACAGATGATTAAAAAAAATAATCCTACTTGAATACTAAAAATTAATACAGTGGGCAGAGTATTGAGTTTGACTTAGAATATGCCTAGTCAATTTGCGTGGTTCACCTATTTTTTTTTTGTTAAAAAAAGGAAACAAGGATTTAGACCTGTCATGTTTGAATATAGTTGTAAATAGTGTGTGGTATTAAAGTTAACGTTTGGATTTGTATTTTTAGCGTTTTATTTTGGTATTCAGAGATAGATAAAAAAAATAAAGATAAATAAGTGTGTGTTGAAGATAGATGGTATGATTGGATTTGTGTTTTGAGGTATTTTAAAATATTTAAAAATAAGTGGTGTAGGTTTGATGTTGAGATTAGGAAGATAAAAATTACTGTTCATTGTCAAATCATATTTCTTTTATATATAAATATTGTATGTTTAATATTGTATTTTCGAGAGACAAAGAGCACTGTTCATTGACAAATTACGTCTCTTTTATATTATATATATCAGTGTATATATTATATATAGAAAGTCGAAAAATAAAAAAACACACAAATAAGATGTAAAAAACACAAAAATAAATATTAAGTGTGTTTTATCTTGTCTCGAAAAATGTCCAAACATGAAACCAAACATAGCGTGTGTTTCTCAATATCAACTTAAATTCTTTTATGATGAATTACATTTGCATTTTGTGATGAAATTTTGCGAATTTTTTGTGCGCTTGCCGATTTTCATTGCAAATTTGAAAAAATTATATTTTACATCCCCCAAGCCCTTTTACAATTTTAGTTCCATTATTTTTTAATTCACCACATTACATTCCATAATTCAAAAAAAAAAATACATTTTAGTTCTAAATCTTAATTTCGTTAAATTTATGATGGCAACAACACGTTCATGGCACGAGCTCCATTAAATCTTGAGGGAACTAAGGTTGTTTCCATCAGAAATTCAACAAAATTAAGACTTGAGACCAAAATTATAATTTTTTTTTAATTATGAGAATTAGTAGGTTGAGTTAAAAAATATGAAACCAAAATCACAAAAAAGAAAAGTTAGGGGGACGGAAAATGCTATTTTTCCTTGCAAATTCGGCCATAAAATGGGATGAATATTTTCGGTCCCAAAAGTCTACCACAAATAAACTATTTTCTTATAGTATCTTTATATATATATATAGTGTGTGTGTGTGTGCATATGTTATGTTAAATAAAGAAAAAATGCACTAAAAATTGATATAGAAAATTCATCACCATGTACTAAAACTAGTCCAATTTGCAAGTCAGCCACAAGAATTCTTCTTGCGCATTCAACTCTGAACAAACACACTGCAAATACAAATCATTCATCACTGAAGTGCTCGGTGCACCCACAAGCTCTCCGACCCTTATTCCATTAATCATCAGACACAAAACAAACAAGAAAACCCACTCAAAAATCTCCAAGCAACAACCACTCATCTCAATCAATTAAGCAGCATAAGCAACAACTGGGCTCCTCACTTTGTACTCACCATCATCCCACACCAACGAGGCCGACAGCACGGACTCGTCAACGCTCGCAGTAACGGTGACAGCAAAACTTTGCTTCTCTCCCACCGATTTGAACGACAGGATGCTTGGTTGGACTTGGATGCTGAGCGCTGGCGGCGCCACCACAGCTGCCCTGTAGGTGGAGGAAGCAGAGCCGACGTTGGTGACTGTCCGGTGGAAAACGCGGCTGATGGAGGCGCCAGAGGCGGCGGAGAGTGTGAAAGATGGGTAGTTGAGGTCGTAGACGGTGGCGTTGTTGGACGCTGTGCAGGTTGTGTTGTCCCCAGTGATGAGTTGGAGGTTCTTGTTGCTGTAACCTTGGCCGCACAGGAAACTCACGTAGTCGGCTTCTTCAATGTCGTATACCAGGCCGGGAGATTTAGCCTTCAGGGGGTCTATGTGGCCGGAACCGTACGCGAATTCGGCGTCTGTGTTTGTTGCCACCCTCATCGAAGCAGCTGAAGAAGATCAATTGACGTTATATTTTTATTCATTTTGACACCGTTGAAATCCACACTAACGTACTAATTTGTTTTTAGGGTAAATTAAGTCCATAACTATTGAGGTTTGATCAGATTCTAAATATATCTATATTAAATTAAAAATTACAATTATCTTGGAATAGTAATTGGACCCGATTTTTCATGGTCTCGTCTCGAATTGGCCGAGTTTGGTACTCATATTACTGGGTCGTGGGCAAGTTTGGGTCCTAAAATATTGGATTTAGTTAGGTTACGGGTTTTGTACCGGACCGCCCTGATTTTTTTTTCAATATTTTTTATTATTTATTTATTCATGTGTAATACATTATTAATGAAAAATTATGATATTATAGGTAAATTTTTAAATAATTTTGTATATATCCAACTCTATATATAAAATACCAAAAATAAATAGTTGGATGTATTATTTATATTATATAATTTACTTTAAAATAAAAATTATGTTAAATTACCTAATTTTACAATAGTTAAACGTATTATTTGTATTATATAATTCATTTTAGATAAAATTATGTTAATTTAAATTCGATTTTGCTTATTGTCAAATTAAAAGATTAGATGAGTTTTTGGTATAAGGAAAATTATGTTAAAGTACCTAAATTTTAAAATGATATTGGTTATTGAAAAAATAAAATATTACTTGATTGTATTCTTTGTATTGTATAATTCATGTTAGATCAAAATCTATGTTAAATTACTAAATTTAAAATGATATTACTTAATAAAGAAATAAAAACTTAGTTGAGTGTATACTTTATATTATGCAATTAATTTGATATTGAAAACTATGTTAAAGTATTTAAATATATATCCAACTCTATATATAAAATACCAAAAATAAATAGTTGGATGTATTATTTATATTATATAATTTACTTTAAAATAAAAATTATGTTAAATTACCTAATTTTACAATAGTTAAACGTATTATTTGTATTATATAATTCATTTTAGATAAAATTATGTTAATTTAAATTCGATTTTGCTTATTGTCAAATTAAAAGATTAGATGAGTTTTTGGTATAAGGAAAATTATGTTAAAGTACCTAAATTTTAAAATGATATTGGTTATTGAAAAAATAAAATATTACTTGATTGTATTCTTTGTATTGTATAATTCATGTTAGATCAAAATCTATGTTAAATTACTAAATTTAAAATGATATTACTTAATAAAGAAATAAAAACTTAGTTGAGTGTATACTTTATATTATGCAATTAATTTGATATTGAAAACTATGTTAAAGTATTTAAATCTAAACTAATATTACTTATTGAAAAAATAAAATATTAGTTGAATGTATTTTCTGTATTATATAATTCATTTCAGTTAAAAAAAAAAACTATGTTAAATTACTGAATTTAAATTGATATTATTTAATTAAAAAAAATAAAAATTTAAATCAAGCGCAATGGAACGGACTTGGTGGGGTGGGGTGGGACTGGACCGGGATTTTGATGAGTGGGACGGTTTATGGGTCCAGGATTTATGAAGCGAGGTGGGTCTCGGGTCTGGGCAAACCCACCCAGACCTGCCCGTTGCCATTACTACAATTATTCCACTTGAAACTTATTCTATCTTACATGTGTAACCCAATTCTACACGTTTTGTTGAATTTTATATGTTGATATTCTAAAAATAAATCTTCACAAAATTACAACTGTTATTTGACAAATTTCGGGGTAGCCCATTTGGATCAAACTTTGGATAAGACATGTCACTTCACCTATGTTGTACTACTTTAATGTGACAATTGTTAGAGAAAAGAGCCGAAAAGACCGCTAAACATAGCAACCGGAGGAAAACGATATAAAGAGACAAAGAAAGAAATAAAATCTGCACCCAAATCATATTATCTATTATAGTAATTTCTTGAAAATTGTGTTTATTTTATTTTCTTTCTATCTAAAAGAGTGAGGGTATTTAAATGAGTTGTATACTTTTTTATTTGAGTCGGTAATATTTACAATTCGATCAAACTTCAAGGGGTCTGTATATAATTTACTCAATTTTTTAACTATCAAAAGAAAAGACATTGTGGAATTAGCAAGAGCTCTCGGGAGAAATTGTAGTTACCAGTGGTCATTAGAGCAGATTTGATGGCAGATGGAGACCATGTAGGGTTAAAGGATTTAACGTAAGCAGCTGCCCCAGATGCATGAGGGCAAGACATTGATGTTCCTGAAATAATGTTGTATGGTACAACTCTCGGATCATCAGGATATCCAGTCACAGTAGTGGCCTCTGACCATGCTGCAAGAATATCTACTCCAGGTGCAGTAAGATCAGGCTACAACAAAACAAAATTTGAAAAAAAAAAAAAGAAAGATGATCAAGATTCAAGAATAGAGTAATGAGAGGAGAATTACGCTTTTAGTTCTTAAATAATTATTTATCGAACTTCAATTCCCGAATTATTACCGCTTATATTTTTGGTCCGTAAATATGTATTTTTTAAACTATTAGAATTGAATCCGTTGATTGACCGTTAAATCAAACAAAAATTCTGAGCAGGAAAAAAATCATCTGATTCAGGACAAAAATGACCAGAACTATAACAAATATACCAATTTAGGGACCAAAACTATAAGTTGTAATTATTTAAAAGTTGAAATTAATAAGTGGTATTGTATAGAGATCAAACAGTGGAATTCTTCTGGTAATGGAAGGTTCAGAGTATCATAGTCATAGTCGAAGTTCCACCTTGAGAAGGTCTGCTGTAATGGGATTTGGGCCCCTTGAAGAGAAGGAGACAACAAAGGGTGCCAATGTGTCGTTAACCTCAACACTTTTGAAAATGGTTGCTGTTGGTTTGCTGCATCACCACATTTCATTACCAAATTAGACTACCTTAAACTTTGATCATCTTAGAAAATGTGGTTAATTGCATTTTACCCCCTTATAAAAATATTAATAGGTATAGTAGCCTCATGAATTAAATAAAAGGACAATTACATCTACACCTTCTAACATACAGTCTATATTACATAAATCATACATATATTTCTTGAAAATTATGCATATACCCTCTAAAAATATCAAAATCATTTATACAAACAGTTCATATTTTTTTTTAAAATGACACGTATACCCACATAAACATAACACAAATACCTTGCTTTTTGGCTGTCATGAGAGGTGTTTGTAATTACATAAAAGGGAAAAATGCAAGCAACATCTTTATGATATTGTAGATGAACAGATTACCCCTTATGAATTTTTTTTTTAGCAATATATCTCTCTGTATTTTTAAAAATGCAACAATTTATCCCCTTATATTTTTTAAATGAAGTAAAGAGGTAAATTGCTTTATCTTAAAAAACACAGGAGAGTAAATTGCTATTATTTTTTTTATAAGGGGTAATTTACTTATTTACAATATCTTAGGGAGATAAATTGCATTAAATCTTACATAAAAGATACGAAGAATTTGTGTAAATAGATCATAAATAAAAGGGTGGAAATATAATTATCCCTAAAATAAAGTAAAAATGAGATAAAAAAAGAAAGGGGGGTATGAATCAAACCTTGTTCCGTTAATGTAACCGTGAACTTTGTCGCCATCATCGTTTCCTAAATAAGAGGCTGGTAGTGGAAAAGAGAAGGCAAAATCTCTGAAGTAATCGTCGTGCATTATAGTTCCGGCTGCACCCGCAACTGTTGCTGGTTCTGCATCATTCAATCCGTCGCAAAGCACGATGGTACCCTCTACCAATTTTGGGTCCAATGAATCGAATTCGCAGTACCTGCATTAGTGTGCATTGTCATTATATTTATGTTGTCAATTTCTAAAGTAAGAACTTTGTGCTTAATTCTTGTCACTAATAATTATGTTATGTTAAGATCAATATATACATATATATATATATATTTGTTGTCGTTTAGTGTTCATCGTTTATATATGGTAACTCTAAAATTGATACTTGATATTTTATTACAGTACTCTGTTACTGCAATATGAACAGTAGAACATGTATAAAATCAGCAGTGAATGTTGTCTATATTTTACCTTGATGTGGAGTTGTCATAACCTCCTGCAGTATTGGGCACATTCCCACCATAGACTAATGGGTAACTTTCATTTTCCAGCACAAATGTGTTTACTGATACTCCCTGGATCAACATTCAGACAAATTTAGGATACAAGTTCAGACACTCTTATCTAATGATCTTCGTTTCACTGTACTTTCAAGAACCAATAAACAGTTTAATTCCCATTTACCACATAGGATTCGTTGTTGCCGAGCTGCACATTGGTCAGGAACTTCCTGTCTATGGTACTGGCTGCAACCGAAAGGGACCAAGGCGAAAAGTTGACGATTGATGCAGAGTCCGGCCCCGAATTACCAGCAGAATTTGATGTGAGTACCCCATTTTTCATGGCATGGAACGCACCGATGGCAATGGGGTCTGCAAAGTAGTCAGAAGGGAAGAACCCGCCTACCGAGATAGATATTATGTCGACTCCATCAGCGATAGCATCATCAAACGCAGCAAGAATGTCAGCATCTGAGCAGCCATCCGACCAGCAGATTTTGTACACTGCAATGCGTGCAGATGGCACACCTCCACGAGCTGTTCCTGCACCAAGACCGTATAAGTTGGCACCATAAACCAGGCCACCGGCTGCTGTGGATGCCGTGTGCGATCCGTGCCCCTCCGAGTCTCGAGGAGATGGAAAGTCAGGTGGACTGATAGTTCCTTCACTGTGGTAATACCTTGCTCCTATAATTTTGCTGCAAAAAATCACTAGTACTTAATTATGGGAATGTAGCAATTGAAGAAAAAGTTAGATGGACGTGGGATGAGATTATAGAGGAATAATTAAATAAGCGACAACGAAAAACTCCAATGAAGCCCTTCGACCCTATGGTCAACACTGACGATGCAATCATAAGTATGAGCGAAAACGTCACCATACCATGCTTGCAAGTTTAACATTAGCCTATATAAGAGATTGCAAATAGAGAGCTCCTATGCTTTGGCGTTTAGGCGAACAACGGCAAAACTATATTTTCGTCCAGTAGGATAGGAGGATCTATATAATCGATAATTTATTTTACCTTATTCTAAAATATTCTGAAAATTGAATTTTTTCGACATGTTTAGTCCCATAAAACAACTTTAGTCAAAATATAAATCGCAAAACATTATGCACGTGACCATTATTTTTCGACAAAAAGGGGTTTTTGGTATAAATGTGACAAAAAATTGAAATGTAGGTACCAAAAGTGTAGACCTCATGTATCTTGTGGAACCGACAATTTTGGGGCAAAATTGCATTTTTCGTCCCACATTATAGGAAGGTCTACACTTTTGTCCCAAAATTAGATTTTTTAGACAACTTTAGTCCCAACAACCACTTTTCGTCATAAAGTAACAGTCACTTGCAGGACACGCTATTTGTTGCCTATTTTTTTTTTATGGAAGTTGGGCTATGAAACTAAATGTGTTGGAAAAAATCCAATTATGAGACCATTTTAAAGTTTGCGTAAAGCCAAGGACGAAAAATATCGATCCCTATCATGTGGGACTAAAAATGTAATTTTTTCGGCTAACAAATATAATTATTTTTCTGCATTTGATTGTATAACATCACTTCAGTTTAAAGAAAAAATAGAAATAGTTACGTACATTGATCATAATCAATGTGTAATGGACTAGGGGCAAGATGTTGAACTTTTTAAGAATTTTGGTGCATTGTTAAGAAGGGGGCTTGGGCTTACTTGTTACAAGTGAAGTTCGAAGAAGACTGGCAGGTGCCCTTCCATTTGGTTGGTGGAGCACCAAAGTCTTTGTCGTCGAAACTGGGGGATTCAGGCCAAATTCCAGTATCAAGCATTCCTACAATCACATCGCTCTCAGTTTTCGTTCTTTCAGCTGCCACGGGAAAGCCCATGAAGTCCCATGATCTTGTCGTGTGCAGTTGTTTTTTTGTGCTTGGAAACACAGACACCACCCCCTCCAAACCTGATCAGTTGTTAATATTTACAGAGATAAATCAAACCATCAATGTCAGAAAAGAGATCAGCTGCATTCATATATGTACATGAAAATAAAATGGTCCACATTGAATTTTAACCTACGTAAAAACGTTAATAGGTACAAAATTCTTCCGAACGAAAAAAAAACAAGAAAATGGCCGCACGAGCTTTGAATTTTAAAAGAAGAAGTTCACCGCCTCTCACATCACAAGGTTGCATGACATGCTGATGTCTGTTTTTACGGGGACTTTTCGTCTATATATTAATGTTTTGACGGGAAAATTGCATTATTAGTACCTTAATTATAAGATGTGGCAAATTTAGTCGTCTTGGAGAAATTAGTCAGATATTACAAATCTGGCTAGAATTTGGGGCTCACACGAGGCCTACATGCCAATTACTAACCAATTTTTGCCTTAACGTGTCAAATTTTTTTAATTGTAAGGCTTAATTATCAAATCAGAACAAATTAAATTGCAATTTTTCCTGGTTTGATAGAAAACCTGCTGCATTTAATCCGAAAATAATACGCTAAATACTCACTAGCAATTTTAGTCTTCTCCTCCTCAGTGAGCTTCGCAACAAATCCGTTGAAGCTTCTCTTGTAGCTGTAGAGCCATGATTCCGACGCCCTTTTGCTGAATCCATCACACAGTACACAAACTATGAGTTACTTATTTCAAACTATCAAACTCATTTCTTAGTTCCAAGAATTTCATTTAGTATCCGTAATAACCTTCCTATGGTTGCTTGGAGCATGCTCATGTGCTGTGCCGTTGCCGAGAACTCGCCTTTTGGACGATCACCCATGTAGACGACGTATACCTAGAAATCAAAACACTTAAATTAGTGTCAAAGACGATCAAATCAACCAATGTGAAAAAACTGAAGTTATTGACCACGGTTAATCAACTTTTGCCATGATGGAATTTTTGGCCACATTTTTCCTTGTCGACCGTGATAATTAGCCACGAGAGAATGTCACGTTTATTACAGCAAGAAAATGCATTAATGGACACTTAAATGGAAAATGACAATATCCATATAAGAACACCAATTAAAGGCAAACATATAATGCAATCAATGGAAAACTGTAGCATGATAAACATGTCTATATATGCCTTTTCATCAGTGCCATCATGAGCGTCCCCACTGCAGCTGATACACAAAGAACAAACGAGGGTGATCAGCAGAAGAGGCCATGCAGGAGAAATTCGAGTAGTAGTCATCATGGCTTCTAAGCAAGATAGAGAAGTTTGTTTGCGTTTGAGGTACAACGTTGGTGTTTTTCATGCATGAATATTTATAAGGGGGAGATCTGAATGTGTGCTCCTTTGGGTTCTCAAACTACGATGTTGTTAAACCCGCCGTGGTTTATATGAAGCTGTCGACCAAAATCCGGCACTAACAAAGTACAGCAATGTGATTTTGTCTGTTATCGCATGGAACAAGAAGGAGAGGACATGAAATGTGGATATGTTGTTTAGATCATTTATGAGAGAGAATGAGAATATTATTACATGCCCAAGATATGAACGAATGATTCATTAACATAAAATTTAAAATGAAAGAGGTTTTTAACATAAAACAGATATTTAATTACTTCATCATCATATTTATTGTTCATATTCTTATATGCATTAAGACAAAACGCCATCTTAATTAGTACATAATATCATTAACTTTGACCAAATTTTCACTGGAACAAAAATTACTATTGCATGTGATTTTATTGGCTATGAATTAAAATCATAGTAAATAATTATTATTGAGCACGATTAAATAAAAATCGATGCAAAACTTAATTTATTCACCATAAAAACTATTATATCATGGCTTAAATATTTTTTATATGGTTTTTAGCTATGTCAAAAGTATTAGCAATACTAGCAAAAATTACAGTCAACTATCATTGTGTGATCGTAATCAATGATTTTTTATTGTAATTACAGATAATTTACCATGATCAAATATCATATTTCTTATGATATTTGAACCTAACCCCCAATCCCCCACCCCGTCTCTCTTGGAATGATAAGACAACCAAAAATTGAATGATTTTTTGTAATACCAAGATCAAGGGTTGCCGATCTATTTACTTCATGACTTACGACAATTGTTGCTGATCTAAAGATAGTGAAAGGACAACGCCATATATAGCTCTCAAGTCTCCACATATAAGAATCATCAGTGAAGGACCGTTTAAATTCCTCTTAAATCGGTTATTCTGTTTATTTTACTTTTTTTTTTCTTTTATTGTTAAGTTTCTAATTAGGCACTTGAATTTAGAAATTGTCTCTCTCTCTCTGTCTCTCTCTCTCAAACCAAGAATTAAAAATCCATCTTTGAAATTGGCTATGATTAACCATACAATAATTGGTTAATTAGTGGTGAGTTTTTGCCCTTAATCATACATACTTTTTGTTCATTAATTTATTGAAAGAAATCTAAACAAGAATATGAGAAAAAGAAATGAGTCTAAGGAGCAGGCATGTTTGTTTCTTACCAATTTAATGATCAGTTCCCTCATCTGTCTTATGGTGGGTAGGAAATCATTTTGATTTTTGGTTTCTAATTGTGCAGAGGGAAGAAGCAATGGCGTATAAGGTTGATCACGAATATGATTACCTGTTCAAGATTGTCTTGATTGGAGACTCGGGTGTCGGAAAATCCAATATCTTGTCCAGATTTACACGTAATGAGTTTTGTTTGGAGTCCAAATCCACCATTGGTGTTGAGTTTGCAACAAGGACTCTCCAGGTTTGCTTCCATGCATCTCTATCTCAAAATATGACTCAACTTTCCTCAACATGTCTATTGTTTACATCAATGTATGAAAATCTTTTGTTAGGTTCAATTTCGTGCATATTTAAAAGAATGAATGTTTTATGGTTAAGAATACATGATCGTTGATCAGTTTGATGTAATGGTTTGATTAGTAACGTACAATAAAGGTAAATTACAATAAGTTTTTCTTTTAAAATTTGACGTAGTTACGAATACTCTTTTATTGTTTGAAAAATTACTGATACTCCCTATATTTGATGCAATTATATATTCTCGAATAGAGGTTGAATATGACAACTTAATTTGGCCTTATTGTATTTTTTTAAAAAAATTAAAAAAAAAAGAATCAGACGAGATGGATGGAAAAAATTTTAAAATTATATAAAAATTGTTCAATTAGTCCATAATTTTTTTTTTTGAAAAATAAGTAAAATCAAATTTATAATCCACATGGACGTTTTGGTCAATTTACTATAAAAAAATAGATGGAAAACTAATGGAGACTAACGGATTAGACTAGTTATTAGACGGTCGTTAAAAATAGGAGGTATTTGTATTTTTTTAAATAACAAGGAGGTATTTGTAATTTTTTTAATAACAAGGAGGTATTTATAATTTTTTACCAATGAGAGAATATCCGTAATTATATCAAACCTAAAAAATAATTATTATAATTTACCCTAATATTATTTATATTTTCCTAGAAAGGAAAAAGGAACAACATAAATTGATGTCCGCATCTGAATACTTGGATCATGAAAATTTCAGAACTCAAAGAAAAAGGACCCTTAATTGTCTTCTACATTGGATTTCAATTATGACATATGAGTGGATGTCCAAGTGAAACTACAAATACACATGGAGGATGTTTTGGGTGAATAGTTGTCGTCTAGACCGACCTAGACAAATTTGAATAAATCATATTATAAGTGGAATGCGATCACTGTGTGATTGGTATAAATTCAGGAAAAAAGAGGAATCACATAATTTGATTCAATCGTGAATTGTTAATAACTTAATACCTATATCAATTCTAACTTAAATAACAAGAAATAATTGATAACGCTAACACATTCATGTAGGTGGAAGGTAAGACAGTGAAGGCGCAAATATGGGACACGGCAGGGCAAGAGCGATACCGTGCCATCACAAGCGCCTACTACCGCGGTGCAGTAGGGGCACTAGTCGTGTACGATATGACAAAACGGCAAACGTTTGAGAACGTGCAGCGGTGGCTGAGGGAGCTAAGGGACCACGCAGACTCCAACATCGTTATCATGCTCGCGGGTAATAAGTCAGACCTGAACCACCTCCGAGTGGTGACCGAGCACGATGCACAAGCGTTTGCTGAGAAAGAGGGCCTCTCCTTCCTTGAGACCTCAGCCTTAGAGGCTCATAATGTTGAGAAGGCATTTCAGACTATTCTATTAGATATATATCAGATCATAAGCCGGAAAGCATTGGCAGCGCAAGAAGCTATCGGCCAGATTCCCGGCCAAGGCACCACTATCACTGTTGCAGAGCCCAACAACATGGAAAAGAAAGCTACATGTTGTTCTAATTAATTTTGAGTCAAAAGAAATGGACATTATGAACTAAAATATAGTATATTTTTTGCACTAGTTAATTGATTATTAGAGAGTAAAATCATGTAAAATTTTGTATGGTTGTTTATGTTATATATAGGAACATATGTATAGATGAATAATTCAATTTGTTCTTTTGTGGGATGAAAATGTTGTTCCAATTTTTGTGACTTCTTGGGTAGTTAAATTTCTACTTTAGGCAATCCCTTGATGTTTTCAATTAATTCATTTGGGATTTGTCATATTATTTCCCTTTTTCCTATCTTATTTTGTATCGGTTATAGTTGAAATTTAATAACGTTCAACCTTAACTAATTATGTACACATTGTTAGTTTGACCCTGATGGTCATATGTTAAACTAAATAAACTTATACGGCCTTGTTTACCGGGTTGAATGCTCTTTTATTGGGCTAGCGATTTAATTTGTAAATGGGCCACTCGCCTTGATAAGCCATGATATCCCACCTTATTCAACCAAGTAAACAAGGCCTAAGGTATTGCTTATGGGGTTAGGATGAGTTATGGAATGTTAACGAGTGTTGCCGACTATAATGCAGGGACATTCCAAAAAATTATTTGATACAGTATCGGATATGGACACAGTTCTGACACGTCTTGGACATGGCATCAGGGAGGCACGGCTGTTGGCATGTCCAACATGTTCTGGATGCGTGTTTGACACGTTTTCGATAAGTTTTGAATTTTTTTTATAATTTCAAATATTTTGAGTTGTCTTTAAAAAAAATATTTTAGGCTTAATAAAAAAAAAAAAGAATTCATTCACTCTTCTTAAACTAAAAGTATTAAGATGAAGTTACTAAAAATTCGAAATATGTTCACGATGATTTAACTAATTTAAATTATTAGAAAATTTTCATCGCGTTCTTTTTAAAATAAACTGATTATGTATATTTTTTAAGTCACAATTGATTAGAAATATAGATGTGAGACATGCTTATTTTATATTTTATTTTAATATGTTTTATAATATATATTTTAATTTTATGAAAAATTAAAATTATATATAATAAAAATATATATTATATTATATTATATATAGCCGTGTCAGTGCCGTGTCGTGTCAAAAAATTTTTATCTTTTTGTATCACCATATCCCTATCATATAGTATTCGTGTCCATACATCATAAATTACGGAAATATATACTATGTTTTGATTTAGTTTTTAGATGGCCCAAATGGACTCGATGTTTGGTTCAAAATTGGCGCTAATTGACAATTTTCATCTACTAGTTTTGGCCATCTTTTATTTTAGTCTTATAATTATCTAGTGTTGTAATGAAAATTTTTAATTATTTAATTTGTTTGATTTTCGGACATTGACCATTGAAATTTTTTAATCTTATCGGAAAAACTCATATGGTCCTCACTTCTGGGGAATAATTTGGACATACCTTTTCTATTGGCTGATTTGTTAATGATGTGGATTTAAAATGTCACTTTAGTTGGACTCCATTGCCTTGTCAGCCCCATGACATGGATTAGGAGGGAAAAAAATCGTGATCTCATTTCAAGTTTATAAGTTCACCCTCACACTACAAGAAAGTAGAAATTCATAGACGGATTTTTTGATCTCTCAAGCCTATATTTCCATCGATAATAACATTACAGATAGAAAAATTCCATAAAAAAGAACTATTGTTGAAAGTCCAATGGTTGACTTCGTTGCTTAATCCGTCACTAAACTTTAGATGGAATGTAATCCGTCATAGACTTTGTCTCAGTTATCAAACAAACTTAAATGAATCATTTGTAATCCGCCTTAAATTCCATCGTTAGTATTGCCCTATGTTGATTCATATTCATCTTTATTTCATCTCTGATTCGGTGGTTGATTCCGTCTCTGAATCTCACTAATTTTGTAGCTAAAAATAGAACTCATTTTCCATCTCTATTTCATCTCTGATTCGGTGGTTGATTCCGTGTCTGAATCCATCACTAATTTGTAGCTAAAGATAGAACTCATTTTCAATTCAGTCCCTATGTTTTTTTTTAAACAAAGTTGGAACAAAATGAGATAAAAATATCTTAAGAAAATGGGATACCATACGGAAAACTGAAATAGAAACATTGGACAAATAAAATATGCAACAAACATAAGCTATTTGCAAAAAAACAATATAAAAATGAAGAATCCAATTAATATACTTAAAGTCGAAGTATGGAAAACACTATCATTGTCTAAATTGTCCAATAGCTTGCGTTGTTTACTTAAATTATTGGATAATCATTATTTAAGCTCCACTCCTCCTTAGAACCAGCTGAGACATCAAAAGTGCGAAGATTTAGTGACAGTATGTTTAAAATTTTATCTGTAAGCAGGCCAAATAAATGTCACACGGGGTGTCACATTTTACAGAACAACAACTAGAATTGTCATATTCATTTATAATCCTATTTCATAATTGCTAGCATCTAAATCACAATTTGAATCAGTCACTGAAATGTTAAAATGCAATAAACAAAAACTAGTGGTCAATCCAAAAACGATTTGGTATAGTAGAAATTAATACCATGAACAGAAAATCAAAAAGTAATAATAAAAAATGATATTAATACTAAGCATTAAATGTAAATAATGTCCTAGAAAAGAAGGTCCAACCTCTAAGTAATGTCAAATACGCAATAAAAAAATTCAGCAGAGATGCAAATACATATGATATATAAACAAACTGCGCAAAATCGACAAAAATTTTCAAAATTAGTGAAATTCAAGTGGCTAATATGGTAACACAAAATTAACTATGCACTGTTTTAAAATAAGATTTTAAAGTTCACAACAAAACACCTTAACCTCACATCAAATAAGTATTACAGATCATAAAACTACAAAAAAAAAAAAAACTAAATAATTAAACTATAGAAACGAGGAAATCATCAAGTAAAAATTTATGAATAAGAGTGGCGTCTAGTTACTATCCGTATTTAATTTCAAATGTTAGCCTAAAGCATGGCTTATATCTTGGAGGATTTATCCATAACTAACTAATCACTAAAGCCTTCCTCCCCACAATTGACTTGGGTTTTTTACAGGAGGATATTATGGGAGTACTGCAAGCTATTTTTCGACTTGGTAAATTGGGCACTCCCTACCTTCATCGGTGAGCTTGTGTGATGCTTTAGGATTGTCTTCTGGTCGGGCATTGGGGGATAGATTGGCGGGGGGCACTACGCAGCATGCCCGACCATTGTATAGAATGGATGCGCACGGCTATAGGAAAAGATCTTTTCGTTTCCTAGGCTTAAATAGACTTTATTTTTTAGTATTACTCATTGATGTTGCAAATAGATTAGAAATGCTGATTGTAAAGGGAGTAAGTACTTATTGTTTATTGTTTTCCAATTATAAAAATTAGAATTGTTTTTGAGGTAATAAACAGGTAGGGGTCCGCCAAACCCCCTGTCTGGGCACATGCGGCTTTTGAAAAAAAAATAATCACTAAAGCTTGCACAAGAAACTACATGAAACTAAACTACTATGCCAACTTTTGGTTAGAATCTTAATCTAGTGTTCTGGAATTAATTCCGGTACGCAGGTTTTTGTTACATATTTTAACGGAAAAACACGTGGCCATTAGGACCTTTACACTCTTGATCCCAGTGGTTATGGGATTCTTATTTCTTGTCCCATAAATTTTAAAAAGTAACAATATTGGATGCATGCACTTAATGACCACGTGGTCTTTTTTCTATTAAATATTTAATGAAAAGATAATACGGCACAAAAAGTGCTATTTATTACCAAAAAATGAGAATCACGTAACTAATAAAAAAAAATCCTGAGTTCTGAATTAAGAAATGCTATCCCCCCCCCTTCAAAAGAGAAAAATCTCCCCCCCCCCCCCCCCCTATTTCTCAAATGCATCCACTTTTGACAATAACTCAAGATAATTAATTTAATTGGATAAACATAATTAATCAATACTTCCAACATAAGACCGACTTCAGCAGCGTATAATGCTCCATGTCTATGTCATAGTAATAGATATAAATATTTGTTAATTAATGTTCAATGTATCTCGAATTGGGTGCCAATTACGCCATCAATAAGTATGATTTAACATTATTAAATTTTAATAAATGTTTTCAAAAAATTATTAAATAATTACGTTTTTAATTAAAATCTTTATGAACTATGTTTCACTCTAAATAAAATACAATGTTATATGAGGTGGAGAAGTATTAAAATATCCACCTCTCATGAAATTTCTATATAGTCAATATGAATATTAAATGATGTCAAATACATTATTTGCACTACATAAATATTTATTATTAATATGATCTTTTAATTATTTAATAATCTTTGCATACATTACATAAAAATTTTCAATTTAAATGTCAAGTCATATGTGAAAATTTGAGAATAATGCAAGCAATCCTACTATAATATTACAAAATGAGCAAATTATTCTTTTGTAAAAAAAAAATAGCAATTTATCTCCTTGTATTTTTTAAAATGTAGTAATTTATTTTTTTATTTATCTTTTAAAATACAGTAATTTAAAATTATTGTTTCTTTTTCATTAAGGGAAATTTACTTATTTACAGTATTACAGAGGATTAATAACCCTGTGAAAATTTTAATAGGGAAAAAAATCCCCTAAACAAAAAGTAAATTATGTTAGTATTTATCGATGTTATACATACATATTTTGTTTTTCACAAATTCACGAATATATTTTTTTAGAAGTATTTGTCTAAATGATAGTCATTAAATAGGGGATATAGTTATAATTATAATTATAATTTTACAAAATAAAAATATTTATAAATTTAGACCTAACTTTATGACCATTTATGTAATTTACTCTTTTATTTTTAATATATTTTTCATTTATTATTTTAAAATAATAGGTAAATACTATTAACTGATGATAAGGATACAATAAATATTTATACTATATATTAAAAAAGAACACATTTTTGGTGTCTTTCTTATTTTATTTTATTTTTTTTTTCACTCACTAACTTACCCCTTTCCTCCACTATCTACACGTGGTAAAAGTTATTTTTTAAAATATTTATTTATTCTTACTTATTTTTTTTTTCTTTTTTTTCCTTTTTAAAATATTTGTTTTAAAATTATTTATTTTTTATTATTTATAATATTTTTTTTAATTAAATAATATTTAATTATTACAATTTGTTTTGAGCACATATAGCTATATACTACATCCCACTAGTTAAGAATAAAAGCGATGGTCGGTTCAGAAGGAGAGAATTACAACATGGGGGGTGTCGTGGTAAACGTCGTCGTCAAGCACGTTTTGCATATCTTCTTGTGTACGCCAACAGCAAAGTTGAAGGAAACCATTAGCTGTTTGCACAAACTACCCATCTGATAAACAGTCCCAGTTTATCTCTTTTCTGCTTTTTTACCGGATTTTCGCCGAGATTTCAGCCCATTGTTTGTTCTTTTTTTGTGGGTATTCGGATTATTATACGCAAAGAGGGCGGTGGTGAAATGCAGACGGAAGCGAGAGTGGGGGTGGTGAATACGACGTCGTCGGTGGTGGTGGAGCCGCGGCGACAGAGGCAAATCGGGACGGCGTCGCAGCTTCTGGCTGGTGGGGTTGCCGGAGCCGTCAGCAAAACTTGTACGGCTCCCCTCGCCCGTCTCACAATTCTTTTTCAGGTTTTTGTATTTTTGTAGTTTCGTTTTTCAATTCACTCATTTTTCAACTTCGATTTCTGTTAGGGATGTCAAAATAAGAGAAGATATCTGGTTTCTGCTTGTTGGGGGTTGTTTTTTTGTGTGTGGCGTGTGTGTGCTACTGAGTTGAGTATCATTGTTCTCTTTCTATTTTTTTGTGAGGGAAGTTACTGAATTAATTTGTTATGGTGTTTGGTGGGTTGATTGCATGTTAAAAATTTCATCTTTAGTCCTCCTTTTTTTGTTCTTTTTTTTCCCTTTGGAAATTAAGGAATACTTTCGTACTTTCGAAGGATTTGGAGAGGATGTGGGATGTAGTGTTGAATCAATATAAACAACATGGATAGAATCATGTCCAAGTTTTACTTTGGTGATCAGATACATGTTGTTGAAAGTTTTTACATATAGTTACTTGAGTTATGAAACCAAGATGTCTGTGGTGCTTTTGAAGAGACGAGTTGTGGAAATTGCAGGTTCTTAAATTGTTTAGCTGATCAAAATTAATGTTTAGTCTTTGTTGATTTTTAGGATGATCAGCTATTCCAATTATGCTGCAATCAGCTCATTTAAAGTCCTCGATTAATTATTGAGTTTCCACACTGTTTGGTTAGATTTTGGAGATGACTGGAGAATCATGAAAATAGATGAACTATTGACTATTCATATATGTTTCCGGTTCCAGTTCTTCGAAATCTCAGTTGTTGTTTGCATTCAAACCTTTCCCAAAAACAATAATTGTATAGCTAGTACATCGTAAAACATTCCCTTTACTGCAACTCAATCTTGCCAATATCTTGTAGCTGTAAAGCTTGAATAATACATTACATTATCGTTTTGAGGAAGTCAACCATAAATTCACGACTCTCAAATGTAATTCCTTTCATTGTACTTATGATTCAATCCCGCTTTTAGTCTATATGTTTACTTGTTTGGAAGGTTTTCGGCATCTTCTAGTTCATCCTACTTTTAACTATAATATTAAGCTTAAACTGCCACCTCATGTCAATAGTGCTCTAGCATTTGTATGACTATGCACCTAGGTATCTAGAATATTGAAGTCTTAAGAAATTAAATGTGACATATTTGGGGATCAATACGACAAGCACATGTCGAATAAATTAGATATTTGGAATGTGTGTTCTTTTTATCGTTAAGAACAGTTTCTCTTTCTTGGAACAAGATAAACTGGATAGTGGATACATTTTTGTTCTGCTGCTCTATCAACAACCAAAGGAATTAACATCCCTAGCTCTCATTTGTATTTCTATTTCTTTTTACACCTCCCATCCATTCTTTCTCATTGGTTTCCTTCATGGCCTATCCTGTGATGCTATTGTCTACTTGCTCCCACATCTATTTTCTCTTTTCTCTTTATCGTAGTTTTATTGTACTCTTGGTCCAAGTTCTGCAGTTATTGTCAAGTCCTAAAGCAATCATCAAACTATCTGAATGTTAGCACCATATTTAAAAAAGATGCTATTTTATTTGTATGTTTGCTGAGAGGGTGGGCCAACATGTTTTATGTGTCCTTGAAGTTATAACACTGGGTTACTTTACTTGACATCTTCAAATTTTTATCAGTAATTTAAGCTTAACGAGACATTGCCTCGGTGAGACATGGTTATTCGGTGGATGAAATGGAATTACCAGTTTTGGAGGCAGTTGTTTTTATGATTGCTTTGATTAGTTTTATTTTATGGGGATGGTGGTAAAGGCGAAGAAGTGTAGTTGATAAAGCTATTGTTATGGCTGTACTCAAGGTGTTCTTCTGGGCCATTTACCACAATGGTGGCATTGTGCGTTCTAGTAAATAATGAACAATTAGGGGTAGAATGATGGCATAAGTAAATGCTACAACTTGGTGGGTCAAGATTCACGGGAACTTTGTCAGGAAACTCCCTGTTTTTATTTACGATTGACATTTTAACCCTTTCCGGAATGTGTTCATGAAAGGACCAAGATGTTATTCTGGTGAATCTCTGAAAAGATATTGCAACATATTATGAGCCTGATTCTTTCTCAGCAAGTTAAAAGATATTTCTCGCCGAATTGTTTCCCGCTGTTCTTCAGACATCACTTCTATATGTTCCTTCTTTCTTATTCTTTCCCTTAATGGATTTTTACAAATGAGCAGTTCTTATCTAAAACTTGGTGTAACCTTGTATCTTATTGTCACCAAGAGACATCCTAAACGTATTAGTCTGAAGGATCAGTTAGATCACAATCTATATAAGTACTTGGGGCAATATAAAAATTGCATGTTTGTCAGATGGATTGTGATGTCAATGGAACTTTAACAGACACTTCTATTTTGAACTTGTCAGCAACTACTTTTTTCTACTATGGCTAGCACATGTTTCTGTTGATAAACCTCTTCACAGCTGATGAGGAAAACAGGATATTACTTCTGCATGCGAAAGGAAGACTGATGACGGCCATTTTATAATAGAACCTGCATCTTTTTGGAAACAATGAAGCATCCTTTGGTTTTGTATAATTATACTACCATATACTGCCGTGTTGCTGAGATTTTGAATTGGATATCTCTGAACTATATTCTGGTCTCAGCTATGTTGCAATTTCCCCTCATCCTTGGAGTGACTGGGGGATTTTCTGTTATGAGATCCTTCTGCATTTTCCTTTGGGATCTATCCTATTGGCAATAGGAGCTGTTAGAGTTGTGGGTGTCCATGTGATGTTCCTTTTGTTCTTTCTGCATTGTTTGGAAAGATTCGGCCCTTTCTGTTATTATCTGCTGTACATGTTCTTATAAAATTATTTCATAATTGCAGGTTCAGGGGATGCACTCTGATGCTTCTAGCTTAGGAAAGGCTAGCATCTGGCATGAAGCATTAGGAATTGTTAGAAAGGAAGGAGTGAGGGCATTTTGGAAGGGAAATTTGGCTACAATTGCACACCGTCTTCCCTATTCCTCCATTAGCTTTTATGCATTTGAACACTACAAGAATGTTGGTACAACTGTTCTGTGAAGAACTACTGTTTTGAGTAACTTTTTTTTGTATCAAGTATTGTAACTGGGTGTATAATTGACATTAAGTTTTGCATTCTTTGTCACAGCTGTTACATGATATTGTAGGAGTTGAAAGCCAAGGAGAGAATGTTAGTGCAGACATTTGCATACGACTTGTAGGTGGTGGTTTGGCTGGAGTAACTGCTGCTTCTGTTACGTATCCCCTGGATCTTGTGAGGACGCGCCTTGCAACACAGGTAAAGAAACATTGGAGGAGTTTGCAAGTATATTTTGTGCTAATTTTATATTCTATATATATATATATATATGTGTGTGTGTGTGTGTGTGTGTGTGTGTGTGTGTCATGAGTTTACTTCGCTTAATGGATTTACCTCTTATATACTCATTCGTTGGATGGTCTGAGATTGCTGGTGCTGCTGAACAGATTCTTTCTGCTTGCTGGGAGCACAGACTCTATTTATGGTTTTTTAAAATGTAATGATACTTCTACGTGATATGCAGACCAAGTATCTTCTTGCCTATCCACCTAGATTTGTATAATTTTATTTTTCTGTTTCCCAACTTCTATTTGCTTGTGCTTGGGGAAGTGGGGGCATGGAGTGAAAACATAAGACATCACTAGCTTGCACCTTTTCGTCTGTTGTTCATCTGGTATTTGAAGTACCTTATCTAATGCTGAAGAGGTGGATTCGGTAGACCTTTTTCTGCTTGACACTGTATGAAAGACCTATGGCTTTGTTTGATTATATTTCTAATGTGTTTTTCTTTGTTTTGGGTAGATAACAAGAGAAAAGCAGAGATATGTGTGTACTTTTCAGTATTCTTAATATGTTTGGTTTTATGTTTTGTATTAGTGTAAGATAAAGATAGGTTGAAATACATTTAGTGTGTGTTTTTTGTGAAAACATAGGTAAAGATTGATGATGTTTTTCGCTGTCTGAAATACAGTGGAAAAATAAATACAAACAAAGCCTATAATTTTCTTGTTCATAATGCAAGCAATCAAGAAGTAGTGAGCACGCACCACAGACTTCCTTTTACCAAGCTCGCAGAGTAATCTTTCTGTGCTATAGTTATTATTTCTTTCAGCACCTCTACCTAATAGATGACTTTTTACAACTGGAAGATCCTTTGTTTTCCACTAAACTCAATAGGGTGGGAGGAGAAATGGAAGAGGAGGTTTTTGTTTGCGTGAATGGGAAGGACACAAGAAGTAGATCCTGAGAAAGATGGGAAGAATTGAAAATGCCAATGAAAACCTTGACTAATTCCTGTAATATAAAGATCAAAATTTTGTTAAGAATGTACTGGTTTGTCTCTCTTCCTTTACATGAGCATGCTGGATAGCTTGCTCGCCTCTTCATTGTCTTCCTTTTTCGTTTTTTATGTTATCAAGCAATTCATTCCTTTCCTCCCATGCAAAACACTGTATGTGTTGAGAATACTCTTGATAATTCAGAACTTCTTTGAGTTATGCAGAGAAATGTGATCTATTATAGAGGGATATGGCATGCTTTGTATACCATTAGCAAAGAAGAAGGTGTCTTTGGCCTTTATAAGGGACTTGGTGCAACTTTGTTGGTAATGTTTCAATTTCACTGACTTCCATTTGTTTGAACGTTTGTGGCTTTGTTTGTTTGCTTATTGGTGCTGGACCACTAATGCAGGGTGTTGGCCCAAATCTGGCCATTAGCTTTTCAGTATATGAAACTGCAAGATCTTATTGGCATTTTCACAGGTCAAGCTCTATATAACAGCGCATTTTGTTATTGGACTTTAATACTTTAATGAACGGTTCTTTTAAAGATCACAATCTTACATACCTTTATTGCTTGACTTCAGACCTGAAGACTCAACTGTTTTGGTCAGCCTTACATGTGGGAGTCTTTCAGGAATTGCATCATCAACAGGTGAGTCACCAAAATAGGATATTTCCCATCTAATGTTTGATTTGCAATATTTGGATTTTAGTGCCAAAATATTTCCAGTTTTCTGAGTGATTGAAATTGGGATCAAGCTGAAAGTAAAATGGAAACATTTCCACCATGGAACTGATTCTTTTATAGATTTTCTTAAGTGCTGATTTTGTGCCTTTAAATACACAATAGTGAGAACAAGATTTTCTGTCCTTTTAATTGGAAATATAAACAGAGATTGTGTGCCCACCTGATTATTTTTTTATTGGAATTTACATGCACCGACCTCTTTGTCAGTCTGTTGTGGTATTTTTGCTAGTGCTTCTGATCTTTATGATGGCAATGATGCAATCTACTATGTTTTGTTAGCTTTTTGAGAATTCTCTTGTAAGGTCAAAAGAAAGGAATGCAAAGGGAATGGTCATGCTTATGGTTCCTGTTTCTTCTATATTTGCTGTATGTCAAATTATTCCTTGTTATCTATTCCATATATGACTAAACATGCCAAGTTGGAAACTAGAAATTCATATCACTGACTTCATCTTCAACTATATCTCAGTAGATTGTTTAATATGTAATATAATATAATGGATGATCTAAATGCCTGTAGCTGTCTTCAATGCTTTTGATGCAGAGAGGCAGATTGAGGATGCAGGCTTCTCAGTAAGTACTAACCAGATTGACCCCTAGAGCTTGAGGTCGAGACATGTTAATCTGGCAATATGAATATTTTTGTAAGAAGCTGGAAAATATATTCTGTTTGATTATTATTCACAAATAAGCTTTGTTTTTTATGAGGATATGGTTGGAAAAGGTTGATTTGTCGATAACTTGGCTCTCAAAATATGCAGTCGGCTCCACTATTATGTGGCTAATTTCAGGTGAGCCAAGTTTTGGAGTTACCAAATTGTGAGAGGTGTCCTCTTTGAGGTACGCTTCTCAGTCAGGCTCTGCGAATTGCCCCCTGATTACAGTCGCTTATAATTAGGTTTTAGTGGTGCATCTATGACTGACTTTTGATTGATTTCATATCAGGCATAAAATGAGTCAGTATGCCACCTCAACCCCATCCTCACCCACCCCCAATACAAATGATGAGCAGAGTAATATTGCAGAAAAAGAAGTAGGTGAAAATAAATGAACCAAGAACCGAAATACTGAGGGAAAAGAATATGGGAAGATTATTTAAAAAATGCCAAAATAAAAAAAAATTACGAAAATGGGGTGATTTGAGAAGGTTAAAAAATATAGGCAGACTCGCACCGACACCCTAAAACCGGTGGGAGTACCACTAGCTTTAGGGTGGACTTTACCCATGCATGCTAGGCCGCATGCATAGGTCAAATCAATGCTTTGCATGCAAAGCTTAGAACCGATGCAATCAGCAGTTCTGACTATGCAAAGCTTTGATGCTTCTTGCATCAGTTCTAAGCTTTGCTTGCATGCGAAGCCAAAGCATTGATTTGACCCATGCATGTGCCGCATGCATGGGTCAAGTCCACCCTAAAACCACTGGTACTCTCACCGATTCAGCCTGCTTTTGCTTCTTTTTTTTAAAAAAAAAAGAAACATTGCCTAAATTCTTAAATTTCTTCAAATCACCCGATTTTGTAATTTTTTTTATTTTTGCATTTTTTAAATAATTTTCCTTTAACTAACTGTCAGGATTCACATCTCTATTTTTTGCCTTTATTTTGGCATTGTGATAACATCTAGTTGTTTCCTGTTGAGCAAATGCATACAAACGTGTGGAGAGACATTTTTTTGGCTTTTCTGGGCAATGTTTGGGTTCTACTAAAATTTGCTTCTATTTGAAATGGAACAAGCACATCACTTGATAGGAAAAGTCATGACACCGCCTATATCTTTGTTTTACTTACTGACCTTGCAATTTTTGAGGTTCAAATTTTAATACCGATTGCATAGAATAAACTTCTGATTCGGTGTGTACAATGTTACTAGCTAAATGTTTGTTTTCCATTTTTGTTATGCATGCTTAAATGTTGTGTTCTGCCAAAAACAATGATGATATATCATGTATCACAATGGAACTTGTAAGTGTTCCAACCTGGGGCAAACAAAGACAAAGATCTGTTTTGAGCTCTAATATCTATATTCTTGCAGTAGCATATCCCCTGGATCTTGTGAGACGACGGATGCAGTTGGAAGGAGCTGGTGGTAGAGCTCGTGTGTATAACACGGGTCTTTTTGGTACATTCAGACATATAATCAGATCCGAAGGTTGGTGTGGTCTGTATCGAGGGATACTACCTGAATACTACAAGGTTGTCCCAAGTGTGGGCATTGTCTTCATGACGTACGAAAAATTGAAGCAGATTCTATCGACCATTCCTGAAAGTTGATGAGTTGACGTCTAATACAAGATGAAATTTATGATGTTCACAATGTCTCTTGGTGGGTGGCAACCTACCTACATTTTCAATGTATAGATAGATGGGGAGAGAAATAGCATTTTGAGTAGAATTCAACTATTCAAGTGTACCAAACATTGTTTCAAAGTCCTATAGTTAAGCTTCATCGTTTTTAGCCTTGTTTATTTGGTATGTACGGCCGTGGTTTCTCATGACTCGACTTGTTGTCTGCCATGTGGTTCTGAATTTTTTTGTTTTCTTCTAATGCAGGAGTGCAGCATGAGTGTCAACTTTGCCACCCTTGCTCCTTGGTACTCAATAGCAAGTGTATAGGTACTTACACAAACGACTTGGATATTGGCAGGGTAGGGTCAAGTATAGTTTATAAAGTTGGCAGCAATTCTTTAAAGCCCTATTTACTTGAGTGGATGGGATTGGATTGGATTAGATCCTTCCTGTCTAACAAAACCAGGCGTTTACTTTGGTAAATAGATGTTTTAGCTATGCTTATAAAAATGATGCCAACAAACTGTAGACAATAACTATTTACTACATTTATTTTTAACTGTTGCCTAGTTGTATTCGTCGTGATTTTTTACTCTTTAACTTTGGTAATTGATCATAATAAAAAGTTATATATTTCTCTTAAGACACATGAAAACTTTCAACTTTGATGTGATCATAATTTAAACTTTATTATTTGAGACTTTTGGTACTAGTGTTTCTCCAATATTGGACCCACCTCAGCCACTGTTTTGTACAACTTTAAAAAAAGGGAGACATGAATGACCATTTTTATTAACGAAAATGCCTTTCGGCCATAACTTGAAGCCCCTTTGAGTACTTTGGAGAGTAATTGTAATTTTCAAAATAATAAGGGTTAGAATGATGAAAGTTGTTTAGGGTAGAATGATGTATCCCAACACTTCATTTGTGTGCATATAATGTGTACCAATAAAAAGTTTGGTATTTGATTCGAGGATTATATAGAATAAAACTAAAATTAAATGTATATGAAATTCTTTTAGAATTTAATTTTATCTTTGTTTATTAATTGAGCGAAGCAAAATGAAAATATAAAATCAAAAGATGAAAAAAAATACATATTTTATTTTTATTTATTCTATTAAATTATATATAATTTTTTCATTTCATTTTTTTTCTCATTAATAGCACATGACATAGTGTTTGAGAAAAGATAACCATATAGAAAATATTCTTGTTCGATAAATATTATTATTAATAAGTTTGTTCGATAAACATTATTATTAATAAGTTTTTAGATTTAATTTTTAAATTTTTGATAGCTTAAAATTATTTTAGCATAGTATTAACTTGTTTAGGTTTGTTGGTTTAATGAGAAGAAAGGAGAAGTGAAAAGGTGTGGGAGGAAAAAGAATATTAGTTTTTTTAAAAGTTGTTTAGTATAATTGGAAAGAGAGTAAGGGAGTGTTTGTAAGCGCTTTGAAAAGGAGTTTTTTAGCTTTTGGCTCTCATAAAGTATTTTTGAAGTATTCGGGATGCTAATTTCTACTTTTGAAATAGTTAAGAAAAACGCTTTTAGACCAAAAGTTAAAGCACATTTGAGGTACTTTTAGCTGCTTTGTCTTTTTTGTAAATAAATCAAACTTATTTTTTACTATTATACCCTTATTATAATAATCTTAATTCAATTTTATCTCAATTCAATTTTACCATTTTTAATTTTTTTTTAAAACAGTATATTTAAAGTTGATATTGGAGTTTTCAAGTAATTTGAATAATTTAATTATAATTAAATTTACACTTTCACATATTTACTAATTTAAATTTTTTATATTTATTTTTTATATCATCTAATTATATTATTTCGTCGCATATTATTATTTAATTAATTACTAATATATATATATATATATATATATAGATTGCTACCATGCAAGTTAACCAACAATTATCTTACTTAGTGGGAGTATTATTAAATTAGATATATACTTTTTAATATTCTTAAAAAACTAAATATGAAATATACTAATCAAAATAAAATTTATTATTTTTGAGAAAAAATAATTATTATTGACAAAGAATAAGTGAAATAGTAAGAAAAAAAAAGTATCTTTTTATTAGGGACAAATTGATCTTTAATCAATTAAGTCTTTTTTAGAAGCGATTTTTTTTCAAATGCTATCCAATTTAACTTTTATCTACTTTTTACTTTTTTTTTTTCAAGTAATACCCACTATTAATTCTGCTATAACTTTAAACTTTCTCTACAAAAAGTACTAAAAATAGAAATTTTTGCAAGCATTCCCTAAATACAAGTAAAGGGCGGTGAGGTCGAGATAGCGGAATGAGAGAAATGAATATATTGGAAAAGAAAATAAAAATAAAATATTATTTAAAAAAATAAACCTTCAAAAGAGGAAAAAACATATTCACAATATTTACATTAAGGATAAAATTGTCCAACACCGAGAAAATATTGGAAAATCTCCCCAGAATATCTTATAAGATGTTTAAAAACTTTTCAAATATCAAAAATCGTTTGGCATCTTTTTTGCAAGAACTTATAAATGTTTGTAATCTTAAAATTTTTGAAAAAAAATAAACTCTTTTAATAATATATTCTAATTTCGATCTTATTAATAGTTCATAAGACAAAAATCACCTCAATCACCATATTCCAATTCTAACCCCGACATAATTCATTTTTTTTCTTAATGACAGTAGTTTTTTTCTCTCTCTTTCTCTATGAAAATAATTTATTTTTAAAATAAATCTAACATTTTTTTAAAAAATATGATCTAAAATAATATATTGTAATAAGATATAAGAGCTTATAATGTGTTTTAAAAAAGCTTAGCAAAAACCCTCAGAGTCAAACTATAGTAAAGTTGCAAACAATTAGTCCTAGAATCTTGCACAAATTTCACGTATGCAAGAGATGTATTATTTCTATCATAACAAACAAGAAATCCAATATCCAAATCAATACATCTAGAAAGTTTAGTCCCCTAATCATCACAATCCCATTACACATTTTTGTTAAAAGATATGCTTGTTATTCTAAAACTAGGTAAATTTCTCGGTATGTATCCTCAGCAGAGCCCCAAGAACTATGGAGGGCTGGGGGTCATCATCATCAGTCCAATTCCACTCTTTTTGCATGTAATGTCAATCCTGATGGTGTTCAACATGCAGGAAGTGTAGGTGGGCTGAGTCTTGACAACAACAGATTTTGCTAAAATCCACAAACACTGACGTCACAGGCGGGCCGCTGTTGAATTACTCGGGAAAAGTTCCAGTGTACCTGATGTGATCCAATGTACGACGTAAACCGTACTTATTCACAGCTGCCATTGCAGCTCTGTAACCTCCTCCATAAGCCGGGGAAGCATCATGAGCGATCTGATGCATGAAAAACTCCCCCAGCTTGTTCTCGACACTCGATCTCCCACCTTTCTTGGATGCCGACCAAGAAGATGATGATGAAGCTGTTGATGTGGAGCCGTAGGACCATGTTGATGACGATGAAGCTGTGGAAGTAGACGGCATGCTTCTCGTTCCTGGTATTACCTCTGATTCAAGCCACATGTAAGAGAGTACTTGGCAGATGCCTTCCTCTACTTCCGGCCTCAGATTTCGGTAGTCTGCATAGTGCATAAGATTTTTATCATAAATAGGACAAATGTTAGACTGAATTAGAGCTTCGGATTAACGAAACCAATCATCAAGGATTCTATGTGGTGAATGTTTAGGATTAAGATGAATGCTATACTTTTATGAAAACGATGAATGGATATTACCATTAAGACGTAGCCATCCGTGCATCAACTCATGTGCAAGTATCGCTCCAGTCAGTAACCTGCATTAAGAATTTATTCAACACACAAGTTATCATATATTGTAGACACAACTTTAGATAACTGACCTAATGACTCGAGCATTCCAGCGGCATGTTTCGATGAGAAGAATCTGTCGACTTTCGAGCAGATCTAAACATTTATTTTAGTTTCTTTTGTGGTATGTATTGTCATACATTTATATGAGCTTAAAAAAGAGTGCTTGAAGTGTTTGGATGAAATAAGATGAAGGAACTTATGTTAACAACGATGACTTTGTAATTAATTTGATGGAGTATTAAGATCTTAACCATAAGTTCGGAATTCCTAACATTTTTATTTTGGAGGTTATAAGTACGTAAGGGATGCTTGTAAAAACTTCCCCTTTTGTGGTGGGAAAAAGTTATAAAGAAGTTGTAAGGACAGCTTTGGGTGTTTGAAAAGAAAAGTGAGAAGTTGCAAAAGTTAGTGATATGTTACTTACAGCTTTTGGATTAAAACAACGTAAAGTTTAGTGATGTAAAAGCAGAAATTAGAGAACTCAAGCACTTTAAGTAGCTTATTAATAAGTGATTATTTTACGTTTTTCCAAACACCCATTTATCCTAAAAAGTTTACCAAACACTTTATAATATCTTATAAGCTTTTACGTATCTTAAATGTTGTTTTAAAAAGCTTATAAGCTCACCCAAGCAACCTTAAAGATTCTCCCAGTTATTGTTAAGTGCATGCATACAAGAGACCATGCAACAACAGTTACCTTGGGAGGCCATAGAGTACCAGAATGGCTGTAACTTCACACCTCCGGATTAGCTTCTGGGGTTGTGTTCTGATTCCTACTAGTCCCCGACGCTCCATTCTAGGCCTCTTCAGTATCTGGACGTCATTCACAATACATAGGAGTAAAGATTAGTGTTTTTTAAGTAGAACTTCAATACTTCTGTTTAACTTGTAAATAAGGGAAAAGCAAATGGAGTGACAGTCCTAAGATCTTACACTAGTAACAGTCTGCTCTTCGGAGAGGCACAAACCTCTTGTTTCAGGCATGTGATGGAAACCCTGGAAACAAAGTTACGCTTCAGCAGAATATTTACAAGAACATAAAAGCTGAGAGATAGAGAGATCTGATCAGTACATGTTTCTCCCCTTCAATAGCCTCATTAAGAGCTTGTCTTTCGACAAGAAGCATTGGGATTTGTTGGTCGATTCTCATATTCATTCCTTCATAGTAGTCTCTGATTGCATGGTATAATGGTTGACAGTCACCAGTATCCATGATTGCAGATTCCATACACTCTAAGCATAAACTTCGTCCATCCCCCAGGGAAATATATGTAGTATTCCGGGACTTGAAACAATTAAAAAATAAAATTAAGTACAGAATTTGATGTGATACCGTAAAAAAATTTAGTTTTACTGTTTCAAAAAACCAACTCTAAAAATTCATACCTCCAAACGTTCACAACTGCAGCACCTAGCCGTGTTGTCATGCTCGTGGGCAGGACAATACTTCTGTGACCAAAAAGGGTGGCATCTGTACTCGATCAAACCAACTCCATTAGTCGGGATCTGCATATAATCAACGAAAGAGAATTAATATGGATAATAGATTGTTGATTATCAGATATGAAATGCCATATTGACCAAAAAGTAAGGTTACTCACAAATTGATGACAGACTTCACATTTGGGATGAGTGAGCTCCTTAAAACAGGATTTGTGGTATGTATCTCTCCCTGATAAAGAGAACTTGAATCAAGAAAGAAAACCAATAAGAATTTGATATGGAAAGCAATTACATAAAACATGGTGAAGAAGATGACTGAAAAATTGCCATGTTCTGTGATGGAGTTTGAACATGAAGCATATAATCAGGAATGGAATGACAATGACATACCTCGTGTTCAGTGATGGGGTAACCACATGCACGACATCGAAAGCATTCTGGATGGTAGAAAGTCCCCATGCATCCCAGATAATTCCCATACCCAATCTCACGCTTGCAACCGGCACATGTTCTACTAATGACAGGCAAAAGCATAAAAGATCAGCTATTTTTGCTGACAAGAAAAACTGATATTAATTGTAACATATCAGCGAACTGGACGAGTCTAAATGTGGAAACTTTAAATAGGAATTAAATTGCATAATTTTGTGTTGGAAGGGGGAAAATTGAGTCATTCAGAAACTCCTCAGAGCCCCAAATATGAATTTATCAACAATTCGAATAAACTCACATAACATGAGCATGGCCAAGAGTTTATGCCTCATGCAACCATAAGAAGCGTCTAAGTTTTGCTAAATTTAACCATTTCTGATGAGTTCAGCTTTACATAAAGTTGTCAAACATCTCAGATTAAATGAATCATGCTTCACAGGACTGACTCAAAGGAATTGAGGTTTACGTTAAGGACAGATGAGCAAAGTTGTATTTTTTGAAAATACGAGTGAAGATAAAATACCTATATCCCCTGGGATGATAATAATCTCTGGGTACATATGAAGGGTATGGTGCTGAGTTGAAACTATCATGAAGTGACCTTGCTAGATCTTCATCATTGTCCGATCGCCATCTGTATCCTGCAGATTAAATTACCATATCATTAAGGAAAAGTTGAGGCCATCGTGATACTTTAGAGGAAAGCACGAACAAAAAGGTCACCATTCGGTCTCTTTAAATCTTCAGCCAGGGAGAGTGCAATTGCACGATCTAACTCCTCTTTTTCTTTATTGTTTCGAGTGCGGTCATCCTGCAAAAGTGAACAAGTTTCTGATAATGAAAGGATAAAATAGAAGGTTTTAAGTGGATAAGTTAAAGAAATATGGAATTCAGTTGGTTGGTCGAGTTAATTTGCAGGAAAGAATATCAGAAAATGCACAGCAAGAGCTCTTTCTTTCTCGAGACATGACTAGATCAAAATGAAGATCTTTTGTACTGATTTGGTGAGCCTGTTGATCAAATACAAAGATCTCTTGTTTTCTTAAGTTTAACAAAGATCTCTTGTTTTATTAAGTTTAACAAGATAGTTTAATGGCAACAGGGAAAACTTCAAAATCGAAAAGATTGACATAGCATCCCACATGATCAAACTATGGACCAAAAAGGAATCAAGATTCTGTTGACATTTCAGACTTCTGGTTGTCTAAATCAGAGTAGTCCAGAAACTGTGAAGAGGGTCTTCTATGCTCAAACAGAATAATCCACGTAGTATATGGTCAGGCATAGGCATAAATCCGTATAAACTAGACAGACAATTCTGAGAATCCAAACCTTAAAATGAAGTACAATATTCATAATGGGGTGACTGAGATATCATCATAAGTTTATACAAGAATATGAACAAATATATATGTATATATACAGACAGACACATATATAATCCTGCGACTTTTATCTCTACTCATATCACTATTTTTTATTTCAGAAGTGAGTTTAATTTTCTGCACACGGAATCAAATTTTGAAAATGATCTTGTCTCCACAACTTGTCAATAGCAGAGTTTATTTAAGAAAAGAAGGCAAAGTATGACACCAAGGTAAATGTATGCTATGATACAACCAAACCAGAAACTCATTGATAAGAGCAATTGTATCCCAATCAACAGCTTTAAAAATAGAATCAACAATAAAAAGCAGAAGAGAAAGTGTTGTTCTTATTCGCTCCATTTTGAATTTATTGATTAAAAAGAGGCCATATTCCTTCTTTAGTTGCACCACTATATCTCAAAATCCTATAGATGGAACATGCAACTAATCCAACTTTGCAGAGGATTCTAGCTAGTGTAACTTTTTTCCCCGTGAAGTTCCTTAAGAAACATAGACATGTGCATGCACATGCAACTAATATTGGATAAACAAACAGCTAACCATACAAAATATGCTCTAGAAAATGAACTTATTCCTACAATAGCAGATAAGTATTTCTTGTCATTTCCATGAAAACCGAACAAAAGATAAGATATCGATACCAAGGATCTGTATGGTGCACGCCACGCCATGTTTTCGTCTCCAAGAAACTGAGGTTGCTGTTCGCCTGTTGAAACTGCCCTGCTACTAGGCCCACTCTTGAAAAGCTTACTTAGCCATTTCATAAATCGCGACTTTCTCTCTGCGTATGAAGAAACAACATGCCCTGCTTAAACCCCACAGTCATCTTGTATCATTTAACTCATATGTGAAAAATCCAACCATTCCACGTATAACCATAAATGAACATGATAATCCTCTGAGAATCAACAGAAAAGAAAAGAGCAGAAACGCACGTAAATTTAAACAACATCCAAGCAATTGCGCAGCAAGACAACTGAAATTCAAAAAGATTCAATCCTTTCACACATATACAAGGCAAACCAGCGACTTAAGATTGGTAAAAGCAAAAATCTTCTTACACATCACCTTAAATTACAAAAGACATCAGCTTTACGCATACAGAAACAAAGCCCAGAAATATGCAAAAGGACATCATTAAAACTCAAGAAAGACAGAATTTTTAGCTAAGAAACTGCAAAACCGTCCAAATTATGATTGGGGCATCCTAAAAATGCCAAACAAATACGTCTTTTGGGCAGAATCAGTGAAGAAAAACATACCATAAATACAAGGCTGGGAAAGATGGTTGACGTTCGAAGACGACATGGGACCAAGGGGGATGCAACCGTATGTATATAAGGAAGTTTTCCGGGTTCTCGAGGAGACGAAAAGGAGGGTCTGAAACGATGAAAAGGACTAAGAGAGATGATGAGGAGAATGCAACAGGAGAGAGAAAGAGAGAGAAGAAGAAGAAGAAGAAGAAGAGGAGAACAATGGGAGGCATCATTGATAAAGCTAAGTTTTGAGAGAAAGAAAGGGGAGAGAAAAAGAAGGGAATCTCTGATAGAGAAGAGATTCTTGGCTTGGGAGAAAGAAATCAAGAAAGTGAATGGAGGGAGAATCTGCTGAGGAGGATGGTGATGGGAAAAAAATGGGAGAGAATAAGGGGAAAGGGGAAAGCTGAAGTCTGCTCTGCTGGTTGGACGGCTGAGAATTGAGACAGTTTTTTCTTTGAGTGAACAACACTATTTTGGAAGCCTTTGAGAGCAGAAATCAAAAGCTCAAATCCAGACACAGATTAAAGAAAGAAAATTCCCTCTCTCTCTCTCTCTCTCTCAGAATATTGTGTCTGTCTGTGCTTCTCAAAAGGGAAGTGTGTCAATGTCAAGAAACATGGACCGCTCGAAACAACATCAAGAACTGAACTGGTACACTTTTGTCATCAGCTCAGTTTGGAAATTCGGCTTCTCATTTTGATGATGTCTATAAATTGGAATGTGTTCTGTTTATCAGGAACTGCGCCAAAGATGTTATTGCCTAATCTAAGTACATCTTGAGGATTGTTCCACCGATTAATCACTTTTCTTTAATTATATATCAATATATGAGTATGATAAAAGCACAAATAATTAGTCAGCAGTTCGCTTTTTTCTCAAGCATCAACACGTTTGGGTCCGTTCAGAGTTAATAAAAAATAATTTATAATTAGTAAATGAGGATAAAATACGTATATACAAGTGAGAGTATGAAAATCATTACAAATTACATGAATTAAGATCACCGCAAAACAGAGAGATATATATGTTTCTTTTTCAAAATATTAAGTTACATCTTATTTTAGTTTAGCAGTGTTTGTGCCTATTTTGATTTTTATAGGAATAATTTGGATTTAGTCTATAATTTGGATTTGGATTCGATTTGATCGGAAAATTTTAAATTAAATTTTTTTAAAGAAATACTTTTGACCTTGCAATGTTGATATAATTGTGTGAATGTCAAATGGAACATACTCATTTTCATCATCTAATGAAAATTCAATTAAGTTGACAAATGGTTACTTTAGATTCTTTATTTTAGTTTCTACTTCATTTGATATTCTTCATCTTTGCGGCCGTACGCTAAATATATATTATTCATTATTAAATCTATTTCCTTAAAGAAAATCATATACTCGATATTCCTTAAAAATAGGAGAAATTACATTTACACCCTCTAAATTAGATTTAATTATATAAATACTCATCATATTTTTTAAAATTAAAAGTACACATCTTGATATTGTAATTGTGATTTATATAAACACTTTTTAAGGGAGAAAAACTTACACAAAAGACCCCCAGGAGATATATGCATGGCAACGGGTCCGAGAAAATTGAGACCCCTCTTAGACCCACCTTGTTTTCAAACTACTTGAGTTCGAGGCGGTTCCCGAATTTTTTTAATGTATCAAGTGATTTGAATATTTGTTTAATATTGTAGAACTTTGATTTTGTTTAAATTTATTATTGAAAAACTAATCACTTATGTCTCTGAAGGTTTCACCATATGAATAATAACAAATTGGGTTAGCTCAAATTTAAAATAATTGTATGATAGCCAAAAATATAATTCAATAATTGCATAAATTATATAATTTCTATTTGATTAACTCAACCAATATTTAATTCAAAATAAAAAATAAAAAGAATTACATATCAAGTTGGTCGGACCCCACCTCGACCGATTTTGGATCAAGGCGAGGCCTGGGTCCGAGTCAAAATTCACAAGCGGGTCCCTATCCACCCCAATTCATTTCATACCCGTCTTAATGTGTGTTTATGTAATTTTACATAAGCTAAAAAACATTTATTTAAAAGAGGAAAGCTATATCAGATGGAGGTTGAGAGTGAGAAATATAGAGAGGAGGGAGGTGCATGGAATTTTGAGGGCAAAGGTGAATTTTTGCACTTGATTTTTGTAAGAATGAAAAAGTCTACAAATGCTCATTGGCATTGCATAAAGTGCATAGAACTTGTTAAAGAAGGGAGACAAAAGGTGGATGCATCATATCTACAAACTCAAGATCACATCTTCCCTTTTTTAACTATGTTTTTAACTAAAAGCCACCACAAAACCCCACCTCATCTTTCATCCATTTTCATGTTGACTTTGGCTTAAAATCTTTTTTTTTTCCTACAATGTAATCTTAGATTGTAAAAGTACGATCCTTATGGCATCCGAATAGTTAGGATATTTATAAAAAATGTCCACTCGGATAAATCACATCAATATGACGTGAATGATTAAGCTCAGACGATTGATGGTAGATCGAACTGTATGTATGACTAATGGTGTCATTATAGATCAAGTTCGAACCGACTCAACCCAAATAAAAATACAAGCGTTTAATAATTTTTGAAAGAGATAAGGGTATTCTAGTCAATTGACAATGTCGATTTGGTTAGAGGGTTGCGTAATTGATTTGAAATAATTAATTATAAGATAATTAATTTTAGGGTAAAATATACTTTGCCCTCTGAATTATTCTTAATGTAATATTTACCCCCTAAACTAACAAATATATATTTATTCATATTTTTCTAAAAACATTTAATTTTTGGTTAAGTATATATATTTGTCAATTTCTTTTAAATAGCATATATGAATTGTTGGTTATATTATATTTATTGTGTATCTATTATATATATTAATTTATACTCCACTTGTAATTTAATTTCTTCTCATTAATCATGTTAGGGTGGTCCTTAATTTTGACAGCAGATGCTCCTATTAACTCATATTATTAAAGTAATTATAGTTATTATGGCAACTTTAATTAAGTGGATTAAAATAATAAGCATTACTAAAATGTGGACGTACAAATCTGATAATTGTTATTTGTGTAATTCAATCTAACCATATGTTGTGTGGCTATAATTTATTTAAATTTTTATGTGGACGAGACCTAACTCAATTGATAAAGTTGAGGTCCCATGACTCTAACATTATGAGTTCGAACCCCGTCAATGTGTAGGATGTTCTACTATAATAGTAAGTGTTGATTAGTAATATTTCATCAGTTTCACTGAGTAATTAAGCAAAGAGTTGGAAGAGGTGGGGGTAGGAAGTGTAAGGTATGATTGGAGTGTGAAGAGGCATAACTGAGGTTTGAATGTATAATTTGAAGTATCTTCCAGCAAAAAATGTGGTGATCACATAAAGATAGCGTAGCTGTGGCTTTATTCCCTCTAAATGGTTAATGTCGCCACACCCCACAAATAATATTCCATCCATCAAACCAATTAATTAATAATAAAAAGTTATTGTTCCTTTTTTCTTTAATTTATTTAAAACGTCCATTTGTTGATCCGAAATCAAAAGATGGATCGAAGCAGCATATTCATATTGTTGAAGTGAGTTGGGGGGAACCTTAACTAACGTGATTAGGGTACTTAATTGAAAGGGATGTGCACAAGGATTTGGAACTCACATGCATATATATACATTACTTGTATGCATTCCTACATTTATATTATTACAATATATATATATATATATATATTCTTTTGACGTATAAATTTTTGAATATTTATTCTTTAATTCATTTTTTTCTTAAAAGAAAGTTGGTTAAAATAGTAACTTTAATATCTTTTTTTTTCAAGTTACTACTTCGTGTTTCTCTCTCGATTTCTTTTATTTTTTTGGATAAATCGCATAAAATTCATTTGTGATTTTTTTTTTTAGCTAAAACCCTCGCTTGTTAATTTTATAAGTAGAAAATCCCTTGTATTTTTCGAAAAAATGTACACTCTCCCTTTTTGTTTGTTTTTGTTAACAATGTTAAATTTTTAAGGAATTGTTCATTATACCCTTATTATAGTAACCATTAATTTTCAATCGAGAAAAATGGTCCAAATTTTAGGTTATTCTAAAAATATATCTTATATTATTTATATATGTAATATCTATCTATATATATATATTATAGGGCAACGACCGACATCGTTGCCCAGCGCAAGCTAAAGAGGGCGAGACAATTTGGGAGAAGAAGGTCGCCCATTTCTTCTATGTTCAACAACGACCGTGGGGCAAGGTAATCTAGGCAAAAGAGCTCGTCCATTTCTTCTCTGGTCACCTAGTTCCATGGGCGACCTCGAGGTGGAGACGAATATGGGGAAGACAGAGGCTTAGGCTTAGGCTGAGGCGAAGAGGGGAGGCAAACAGGGAAGGGTTAATTATTTAATTATTATTAAAAAAGTTGTATAAATATAATTTAACTATATATAAGGTTGTATCAATTAGATCATATGGTATGATAAAATCACATGGCCTGATTCAACCATACACCTTCTTAAATGATTACTCTTATTCCGAGTACAGTATTTCGGCATCCGTATATCCAATAAATCTAAAACTTAACCAAATGCATTTTTCTGTAAGTTTGATATCTAACGATTTGATTTGAGTTTTGATGGCCCAATTAACTCATGTTGTTCAATAATGTAAGATTCAATGTGATACTAACATTTATAAATATATAAATTTATTGCAGACTGTGAACATTAATCTCAATTATAAAATATTTTATGTATTTCAATTGCATTATTCCAAATAATGGATACTTTTTTACAATTTTAAATTATTCAATATGAATTTTTTTGGTATATTTTGCTAATTAATTACTACTTAAACTAACTAGTAGTTCATATTTAAAACAATAAATTAAAATATCATAGTATATTTTGGGATATTATAGTATGCATTATGCAATCTATTTTATTACTTATAAATTCATGTAAAAATTCGATGATTCTCATGATTCAATCTAATAATAATAATAATAAATTTAGATCGAGCTCGAGCTCGAGTTCATTAGGTAAGATTCAAGCTCAAGCTCATCAGGTTCAAGCTCGATTTGTTTACACCCCTAAATAAGATCCTACCATTTGATAGTCCTAAAATAATCCACATATCTCCGTACTTTAGTATTTTTAAACTAGTATATGTAGCACACTCAAATGTGTGTTCATAAACTAAATTGAAATTTTAAAAATTAATTATCATTTTTAAAAAAATATATTTTAATTAGATAAATATAAAATAGAAGACATAGAAGAAAGTTAGAAAAAAATTATTGGAAAAAGATTGAGAGGAGAAAAAGAAATGTGGAGGTTGAGAAAAGAGAGAAATGAAAAGTTGAAAAGAGTGGAAAATGAGAAGTTGAGACGAGAGAGAAATGAAGAGTTGAAAAGAGTGAAAAATGAGAAGTGGAAGAGAGAGAGAGAGAGAAAAAACATAACTAAAACTTAAAAAAAAAACACTAAAAAGGTGTTTTTCCTTAATATATAGTATAGATATAGATACGTTCTTTTGAAAATATATGTTTATATAACTTATAATGTAACGAAGAAAGAGATGATACTTCAATAGCGAATCGCATATAATCTACTGCGTCCTACACAATCGTAAAAGCATCTATATATTTCAGCTCAAACTTTTCATAATAAAGTAGAAATTAAAATTAATCCTCAATAACTATGAAAATAATTGTCTTAATAACATGTAAACATAGACGATCAGGAAAAAGAAATTGAAAAATAGAATTAACAAAATCCACACCTCACAATAACAACTATACAGTATTTCTTAAATAATAATGACAGAAGATAGTACACTAAGCAAAAAAATGTAAAGCAAACCGAGAGAAAAAAGTATCAAATGGTGAAGACTTAGCACTGGAGAAAGACAAAAAAGGCCACAAAAGAAACTCATAACACCAAGAAAATTAAAAGTTATGGAAAAAGTATTTCCCCCTTTGTTATGGCAGGAAAAATAGAACAAGAAACTGAGAATTAAAAACAAATCTCCAAAGTGAAGTTTAACAGCATAACTTACAGCAATAGCAGTAGGAAGATTCGAAGCAATAAGAGGTTGTACTCTTATGTTTGGTTTCGGTTTTGAGATGGCCCAAAATAGAAGCAATGTTTGTCATTGCTTGTTTTGTCATGTTTTTGTCTTATTTCTAAGTATTTTGTCTTGTTTCTAAATATTTGATTTTTAAATACAAATATATTTTATTTTAACCACTTAATATTTTCTACATCATTGGAATAATTAAAAGTTTTAAAAAATATAAAATAATATAATTATTCTACGCGGTTAAATTCATATATTACATTATTTGAATAATGTATTTAAATTTATCACCTCGAACAGAACAACTAACAAAAAATATTGTTAATCCATTATTAGAGTGCATTTAATTATTTTTAAAAGTGTATTTACATAAATTATTATTTTTTATTTCCATACATATATAATTAGGAAATAATATTTATTTTAATCCACTCACAACTAATTTTGTAATTTTTTTTATGTAAAGAAAATTATAATATTATTTATGATGCGATGGCATTTTATGAAATACTAATGAAAGAATTTGATATTTTCTTAATTTTACCCCCTTATCATTAAAATGTTCAATTCATTATAATTTACATATTGTTGAATTTAATCATAAGAAATTTTAAAATTGTATTTAGATCGAATAATTTAAAATTATGAATTTTAAATATTTAATAATAATTTAACTGAATTTATTTGAATAATTTTAAATTTAAAATTATTATATTGCTTTTCAAAAATAAGGGACCAAAAATAATTCTTTTACAAATAGTAAAAGGCGCCCTCGTTTGAGCCCAATTCTTTCTTTTGAATTTCTCTCTCTCTCTCTCTCTCTCACACACACACACACAGACGAAGGAGCAGCAGTATTTCACCCACCTTTCCACTGTCTAAATTTCCAAAAAGCCCAAATTTTCCCTTGAATTTCCTGATACATTGCGTCATTGAAATATGAATTCGGCGGAATCAGCAAAGTTGTTGGCGGCGAGCGGAGGCGACACCGTGAAACTGTTCGACATCTCGGTGGAGCCTCAGGACCCTTGCGTTCTCACCTACTCTCCGTCTCCGGGCTTACGTGTGAATTCCGTCAAGTGGAACCATAACAGTTAGTCCACATTCACTTCAGCTTTTCGCAATCTAGTTCTGGTTTTCTAGTTAAAGTTAATGTAAGTTTTTTGCTGGTTATTAACTTCTTGTTGCTAACTGCGATTGTTTTTGGGGTTCTTTGTGCGATTCTTTAGATTTGGTGTTGGCGAGTGCCGGTGAAGATAGTAGAATATCATTATGGAGGAAAAACGGGCAAAGCTTGTGGACGGTGCCTGCCAAAAATTCCAGGGGCGAAATTATCGAGGTACATTATCTAAATTAAGATTGCCGGCGCTATTCTTTTTCTTCTTCTTCTTCTTCTTCTTCTTCTTTTCTTTTCTTTTTTTTGCTTTTATGGATTTGAACAAGATTAAATTTTAAGTTAACTTGTTGGTGTACGCGAGGATGTGCATTGTGGTCTATTTTTGCCTATTTATGCTTGAAATAAATTCTATTTCTTAACAGGAGTAAGATGGTAGCAGTTTTAGACGAGGTTGTTATATAATCATGTATTAATTATACTTTTTTATTGGAGTTATTTCACGTGTGACAATAAATGGACTGAGATTACCTGCATGTGAGAGCATATATAACCAACATGAGCATATACTCACTGCACAGGATGCAGTGTTGTGGAGGAGCTTCCAGACAATAATTGTTGATATTAACCTAATGAGGCAGTAGTATTGATACTTGACAATGAATGGTTAAGACAATGAGTTGATCGTTAGATGTTACACCCCTGGCTGAAAATTAGAGAAATCCAATTGTTTAGATTACATGTGTATTTAGAGTCTTCTGCATGATAAGTTGGATGGTTTATTTTATCATAACTTGTCTGTTTGACATGGAATGTGATTGGTACACCTCAATCTAACCTGAAACATGTACTTGATGTTTTTTCCTCACATAATTCCTCTTAAATATATAAGCCTTCAGAGTCTATATCAACTATCAGCTTCAGCAATAAAGGATCTAGATATCTTTGCTCCGGTGGAACTGGACAAGTTGTACGAATATGGGATTTGCAGAACAAGCGTTGTGTAAAATGGTTGAAAGGTCATACTGATACTATAACAGGTGTAATGTACAACTGCAAAGATGAACATATAGCTTCAGTCAGTCGTAAAGGCGATCTTATACTTCACAACCTTGCTTCCGGCACAAAAGCTGCTGAACTCAGGGACCCTAATGGACAGGTTGCTTTCATTGGTCAAGCACTCATGTTGTTGCAAAGCCACTCATTGTGTTTTATTTGGGTGTATGTGATTTTTACTTTTTTCTCGGAATGACAAGACCAGGTTTTGGGTGCACTTGATTATTCTCGGTTGAGCCGGCACCTTTTGGTCACGGCTGGGGATGATGGGTCCATCCACTTGTGGGATACAACTGGTCGCAACCCAAAGGTTAGAATAGAAACCATGGCTTTTATTGTACCTTGATGAGTATACATGATTATTCTGTTTTTGCGTTTTTCTGGAGGAATTTGGACTTCTATGGTCAGGAAGAGATGATTTTTTCTTTTTTACTGATCATGTGTTTGTCAGCAAAATATGGAATTTATCTCTATATGATTTCTGATCTTTTGCTTAAAACAAAACATAAAAAGGTATTGGTTCTCTAATATATTGGCTGATCATTTGTGGATTCCAGAACTTTCCTTGTTCATTTTCAACCAAAGAAGATCTTCAAGCTTTGTGGCAGCCTTTTGAATTTCTTTCTCTTGTCTGGAGAAGTGCTAATGGTCTTGAATCACCTTGTCTTCCAAATACTTTCTTCTATTGGGCTTGCAACCTTGGAATTCTTGGTGTGTATGTAGTTTTGAGCGTTCTCATTAAATCTCTGGATCTTTCTGTAATCACTCCCTAAAGTGTTACTTTAAATCACAAGGACTTTTTAAACTTTCTGATCATTCGAGGAACACAAATCCCCAGTTGGGCCTCTTTCAAATTCTAGTTAAATCTTGAAATTCTTTCTGCTCTTAAGTTTTTGTTCTGGAAGGAGCTCTTTGTAGCTTTATTTAGGACTTTTTAGGGTCATGACTTTACCCGTTTGGCTAGAAATCCTCATCTTTGGTTGGTAGACATGAATATGAGATATTTAATTATGATAAGACTGCACAATCAACCAACGTTATCTTGTCCAACTTGCACTTTTTGTGTCAACACAAGAATGTAGGTTACCATTAACACTATGATCTTTCTGTACTTGGACACAACAATTGATCCTTGAGTATGCACCTCGACCCGCTGGTTGTGTTGTCTTTAATGGACCCTTACTGTAGTCAACATTGGTTGTTACTTTCTAGTATATTACTAACAATCTGCTTTCACAGGCTTCTTGGCTGAAGCAGCATTCAGCACCGACCTCTGGCGTCTGTTTTTCACCATCCAATGACAAGGTCTCCTCTTTACAATTCTGGCTTGAGCTTTTCCATATCTGCTCTCTGAACCATTTATATGCATTGAAATGCAATTCCTTGCTGTAAGTCACATTGTGTAGTAATTGTCTTACTTGTATCCCCCAATTTGACAGACTATTGCTAGTGTTGGTTTGGACATGAAGTTATACACTTTTGACTCAGGCTCCAGGAAGCCATCGTCTTGTATTCCCTATGAGGCGCCTTTTTCTTCACTGGCGTTCACTGATGATGGATTCATTTTGGCAGCTGGTACAAGTACTGGTCAAGTTGTATTCTATGACATTCGTGGGAAACCACAACCAATCACTGTTCTTCGTGCATTCGGGAGTTCTGAGGTGATTCTGATTATTATCTAACCTTTCCTTATTTTTGTTAGGAGAGTGGTGATATATCTTGCAAGTTGTTCAAAAGCATTTGTGATAGTAGTGCCATAGCACGGTCATTGTTATTTGAGTGCTTCAATCCCTCTCTTGCTTTTGCACAAAGTTATAGCTGGTAATGGGGCAAATCAGAGGATCACTTTCCACTATGAAACATGTTGCTTATAAGTATGAGAGGACCTAAATGTTGTGCAAAAGAATACTATTGGCATGTTTCCATGCTTATTCCATTTATTGGGTTAAAATCCCTCGCTTTGTTAACTATTGTTGTTTTTATTTCTACTCTGTCTCAAAAGATTCCTAAGCAACTTCATTCTAGTCATGAAACATGATTTCCTCTTTGTCAAGGCTGTCACAAATCTATGCTGGCAGAGGTCAAAACCTGCAACAGTCAATGAAAATAACTGCACAGATGAAACTGCTCTCGTGGCCGGTGATGTAGGGGATTCTGTCCTTATGCCTGATCCACTTCCTTCTCGGGCAAGCCATACAATGGCCTCAGTGGGTTCTGGATCTCGAAATCCTAGCCACTTCAGTACCTCTGGGGATTTATTTTCTTTTCCTGCAGGATCTACATCAAGTGCTCTAGATTTACCTGCTTTGAAGGAAACACCTCTCGGTCCTCTCCGAAGCAGCTTATTGACTGGTGGAACTCTGGCAAGACTGCATGCACCTCGAAGTTATAATTTCAAGGATGATATGGAGGTGTTTTCTCCCCTCGTGGAAGTTCAACCAATTACACCCTCTCTTGATAAATTGTGGGATGATCGTGATGGTCCAAAGAAAGATCTGGATAGAAGACCTTCTTCTCTGTTTACTTCCAGGAGGTTCGGTCTTTCAGAGGAAAGCACCAACAATAACCATCCAATTTTTGACTGGAAATCCAACTCATCGCTGAAGCAGGTATTCTATGTCCATTTTCCAGGATTTATTTTTCTTTTTATCATTTTATTCATGACTAATAAGTTATGTCGTGTCTTGATACTCGGAGATCTAGTAGAAATTTAGATGACCTAATTGGCCTGTTATCGGGCAAATACAATGTCATTTGCTTGCTGATTTCTGATATTAAATGCTTGGTCTGTTTTCTTCTGCTTACACTAGTCATTGCATAGTATAAGCAACTATTCTGTGGTTCCCTTGCACTCGATGACTATGTGGAACATCTTGTTATCTTGCCCGACATATTTATGCTGGGAAAGCTCTTGCAGGATGACATCCCATCTACCGTCTCACAGTTGGTGACTACCCCTGCATCTACACATACAGATGATTCTTCCTCTATTACCCCACCTGAAGCTTGGGGTGGCTTGAGGCTCTCAGACAAATTAAGTCATCACCGCCAATCCATCAACATGCCTTCTCGTTTTGCAACACTGGCATCCACTAGTTTGTCATCAGGGTTGATGTTGTCTGGTCTACAAGATGGCGTCTCCCAAAATCAGAGCACCAGCAATTTAACATCAGGCCTGAGCCTGGTTAATTTACGCAGCAGAGATACCCCCAATCAAGAAACTTCCTTGAGATCTCCGGAAGCTGTTTCCTCTCCTTTAGGTACAAAAAGCATTACAGGGCAGATTAACCTTGATAATCTGGTTCCAGCTTTATCTCTGCCTAGAAGATTCTCCAGTTATGCTGAGAGAATAGGTGCCGCACCATCCTTCAGTGATGCATCATCTCTTGCAGTGGGGTCACCAAAATCTAAGAAAACAGGAGCAGAAACTAGGGAAGAACATCTGAGTAGTTTGTTGTCAAGGTCTGAAATGCCGTCTGCCGCAGGAACCAGCGCCCTTACAACTACAAATGTAAGGAACAATCAAATATTGCAGTCTGTTTCTGGATTGCGTGCAGTGATTTATGATTTTTTGTCATTCATTTCTATATATCAATATAAACAAATACATATAATTTTTCTTTGCTTAAGCAGAAATTGGTGTCAGGATACCATTTATGGGATATGGGGGTTTATGTTCTACTGTTCTTTGCATGAAGAACTGGTTGAGATGTTTTAGATTATGAATTATTATTGATGTCTGAGTCTATTTCTCGTTCATTTGGTAATCATTTCTCTATAATTTTATGATAGGGTGGAGCGACGATGCAGAAAACTCCCTTGCAGCCTGACTTGCAGCAGGGAACTTCCTTTACCCTTCAGCTTTTTCAGCGTACACTTGAAGAAACTCTTGCTTTGTTTCAGAAATCTATTCATGAAGACATGCGTAATCTTCACATAGAAATACTAAGGCAATTCCATATGCAGGAGGTATACATCTAATAGCTTTTGTGTTTGGTCCTTCTACTCGTGATTTTCTCTAATATTTGGAACTAATATGTCCAGATGGAGATGTCGAGTGTCATGTCACTGATCTTGGAGAATCAAGCTGAGATTATGAAAGAACTTCATTCTCTTCGGAATGAAACACAGGAACTCCGGCGGTTACTGTGAGTATATGGTGTGGTCTTGTCATTTAATTGCTGTTTCATATAGTTATTTGCCAATTAGTTTACTGGAAAGAGAGAATTTAGCATGAGATTTAGACATTTCAGTTAAAATGGGTGTTCATTTGATTTAGTTTTATGATGTGAGGTTTTGGGAGTAATTTGCCAAGAAAGAGTCGCAGAGCATTATTTCTTCTATAAGCTGCTGTGAACATGTACAGACAGTTATTCACTTGGACAAACAGGAACTCCCATTTTGATATAATCATATATACTTAGCAGACGTGTGTAAAAAATATATAAAGAAAGAAGAATGTTTACGTACTTAATTATAATTACATATTTGTGGTGAAAAAAGTATTTCTGAAATTATATGTACTTTTTGGGTAAACTACATCAACATCTCCTAAGATTGGTCTAATTACATAAATATTCCTACTTTTACATAATTACAAGTACACCCCCTTAAAGGGATTCTCGGTATGATTTATTTTGGGGTGTATTTGTAAAATTTTACCCCTAGATAAGAGATGTTGTAGTAATTACAACTAAAACCTTATGAGGTGTATTTATAATCTATACTATATATATAAAAAAAAAGGCATTTTCTTTCACGAAAGTCGGTTATAAAACCAACACTAATTTTATCTTTATACCAGTTATACCATTAAGTTGGTTTTTTTTTTTTATGTTGTTTTCTTTCTTTTTTAAAAAAAATATAACGTATTGATTTATATATATATTTTTTTATTCACAATATAATTTAAAACATAAAATATTATTTATTATATACACATAATGACGACTTTTCACTACGGCTAGTTTTACAAAAAGGTGTGGGATATTTGTGTGATTTAATGTATCCTATTTTTTAAAATTTGGCTATGCGATTTTCTTCATTAAATATTGAGTCAAAGTGAAGATATTACAATACTTCGAAGGATATTAAGTGGCAATTATCAAATTAATATAGGTTGGTAAATTTTATTACTGAGTGATCTTAAATACTTTTTTATTATTTCTTCATGAATATTAAAAACTCTGTTGTTGCATAACGCATCGCCGATTGCATTTAATACCATTCCAATGTTTGATTTTTTTTTGGACTGGTAATGAGTATGAAATGTTTGAGAGGCAATTGGTTTGAAATTAGTCCAAACCCAACATTTTGAAGACGATGCCAAGGCATCACTCTGTTCAGTAAAGTAGAAGTTTTTGGGTTCGAAAGCAGGTTGCCTCATCTCTACCCCATCACGTTGTAATAGTATATGTTAATATGGAAAAACAAAAAAAAAAGGGAGATTTTTTACACACACAAACGACATTTAGTAATACAATTGTTCTAATTTTTTAATGTTATAATTATACCCGTAATAAGATCATTTTAAAAATTAATAGTAAGGTACTTGTTTCTTCTTTTTCTTTTCTTTTTTTTTTTTTTACAAAAGTGGCTTCTTGTCATTTTAATATTACTATACTAATTCTTTTGTTGTGTCAATAATATTGTAAGTTGTTATTATTATTTTTTTTAAATGTGATTTGTTAGTCTATATGTTTTGTTTTTATTTATAATTAATTTTAAAATATGAAATATTATATATGCATGCAGAATTGGTGTACCCGGTTAATAATAATTATGAAAAAAGAAGATACCAAGACTTCGGAAACATCTTTAGATAACAATATCAAAAACTCTTTACATTCCCTAATGCACATTTTAGAATCTTTGAAAAAAGTTTTTTCAAATCTTACAAACTAAGTACCTAAAACAACTCCAAATGAAGAGCATGCCTCCTTTGTCATTGTACTTAAAGCCATATTTGTATAAATTTATTACCAATTATTATATGTGCGAATATATTTATATATAATATTTATCGATGTAGAAAAAAAAACGCCCTCTACTCTTTGCTCTATTATTAAATAATAGAGTAAATTACATTGACACGTCTTAAGAATATATTCTAAATACACAAATATTATATACTTTATAAAAAATTATAAATACACTCATATATATTGCTTGCGAAAACACCCCTTATGTAAATTATATAAACACCCTTCAAGAGATTTATCTATAATTTCACAAAAGATAGGTATTTATGTATTTGGATCGATTGCACAAACACCCCTTTAGATATATTACATAAACACCTCTCAAATGATGTATTTATAATTTTGTAAAAGTCAAAAAGTAATTGTGTTTTTGAACTAGTCACACAAACACCTTTTCTAAGATATATTATACGAATACTGCTCATGTAATGTACTTATAATTTTATAAGATATTTTTGTATTTGGAACTAAAGAGGATTGGTGTCGGACATGATTTATTATGTTCTCGGTTGTTCCCAAAAAAGAAAAACACAAAGTGAGAACTTGACATAATGTTTGGTTTTGTTTTTAACTTGTTTTAGGGTATTTTGTGGAGATAGAGAGAGAAAAACAAAGATAAATAAAAATAAGTTAGAGATAGTGTGTATGTTTGGATTTGTTTTTGGAGATAATATAAAATAAGTTTGGTATATTTGATGTTGGGTAGTGAGGAGACAAAAAGTACTGTTTATTGTCAAATCATGTCTTTTTTATATATATTTATATATATGTATAAAAATGTATATAGTTTATTTATAAATGAAGAGAGAGAAATTTTAGTTTTGTCCCCCACTCACTGTTATAAAATACCTAGAAACGAGACAAAAATTGACAAAATATTGAATGCCAAACATTGCTTCG
>NC_026148.1:13448080-13455819 GCF_000512975.1 Sesamum indicum | reverse complement strand
CCACCGAGAAAAATCTGTGTCCCGCAATGTTTCAAGTTCCATGTCAGTTATTGTTGGAAATTGTTTTCTATTTTCTTCATCAAATTTCCTACAGAATTTGTGATGATCATATGTTAATTATAGACACAAGTCATAAGAAACATTTGTGAGGACATAATGCACGAGTTGGATCACTCACTGCAAGAATGGATCAATCTTCTCATAATTCATCAAGACATATCTATGTGCAGCCTTCATCTCATCCTCATCCAGATATCTAACTGCAATTCTATTACCAAGTGGTCGTCCAGGATGTGTAGAAAATAGACTTTCACAAGAATCTATCATTCCTCCATCATCATTTCGTGGAACCTGATTTAATCTGGATTTTACATGTGGTTCAAAATATGAAGAGCAAAATGTTGAGACTTCTTCAATCATATACGCTTCAACAATTGATGCTTCAACTCGAGCTCGATTTCCAACCTTTTTCTTCAAATGGTATAGAAACCTAAAATTTGTTAAACTTTTAATTTACACAAGATAACTTATATTTTCTAATTATATAAGATAATTGAACTTAAAAAAATTACCTCTCAAATGGATACATCCATCGATACTGTACAGGTCCACCAACCTTAGCTTCATACGCAAGGCGAACTGGTAGATGTTCCATAGAATCAAAGAAGCTTGGGGGAAAAATTTTCTCAAACTTACACAATATTTCAACAATGTTCTTCTCAAGTTTTTGCATGTGCTCCACACGCAATATAGTTGCGCATAGATCCTTAAAGAAACTGTTGAGTTCAATCAGTGCTTCCCAAATAGGTTTCGGTAGTAGATCTCTAAATGCAATTGGGAGTAATTTTTGCATGAACACATGACAGTCATGACTCTTCATTCCATAAAATTTGCATCCCTCTTCATTCACAGAACGAGCAATGTTTGAGGAATACCCATCAGGTAACTTTAATGATTTTACCCAAGAGCACAATTCTTTCTTCTGTGCTTTAGTTAAAGTATATGGTGCCTTGGGTTTGTAGATTTTTCCATTTGCACCTTCAAACAAATGCATCTCAGTACGACTACAATACAACTCCAAATCTTTTCGAGATCTTATCATATGCATTCCAGGTGGTTTAATAAAATTTCATCAACAGCACGCTGCCTATGAAAACGGCTGGAATCTCCATCATTGCATTTATGGCAACGGCGAAATAGAGGTTGAAGTTGAGGTTCTCAACATTGAGTTGAACCCCATAATACACGAAACCAATCCCAAAACCTGTGAGCATGACCATGGACATCCTCTTGGCAGCCCATCTAGTATTCCACAGTTTCTCAATGGTGGAGGTGTTATTTTCTCCTTCACTTGCAACCAAGTTTTTCTCATTGCCAGATGGTTCTAGGAGAGAGATATTTAGAGGCAATTCCTTCCCATTGATTCTTGCATATCTTTTCAACACTTCAAGAGCTTCCTCACTTCGACCTCTGCGAAGAAGCCACCTTGGGGACTCTGATACAAAGGGTAGAAGTATAAAGATTGAGTAAACAAGAGGGATAAATGAGATAATCTTGTACAAGTTTCTCCAGCAAGTTCTGGTTGGATAAGCAATCAAGGGAATTGAAAGGAACCCTGCTGCAAAGAAGAAAAACCCTTTTCACTTCTTGAAACCCTTTTCTCTATTTGGAGAAAAATGGGCTGAAAAACAAAGATAATCATCCAATTTGTGCGATTTCTGCGAGGAAAGCCGATGAAGGAAGACGATGAACAGAGGTATAGATCTGAAGAAGAAGGAAGACGATGAACAGAGGTGAAGGGCGATTTCTGCGAGTATCGATCTGAAGAAGAAGGAAGACGATGAACAGAGGGGCGATTTCTGCGAGGAAAGCCGATGTCTGCGATAGAGGAAAGAGAAGAGGAAAGAGAAAATGTACGGCTGTAAATAAAAAAGTCAGTTTTGTTCCCCATATTTTTACAAAAACAACTAAAAATAAAATAGAAATGGGTAAAACAATGCATGCCAAACATTACATTGTTTTTGGGCCATCTCTGAGATGGCCCAAAAACGAACCCAAACAAAGTGAGAATGTTCCCAATAACATTAAAAAGGAAAATATAGGCCAGAAACATATTCCAAAGCCATTTCCTCATACAACAGATTCAATTCTCGTTTTCAAAAAAAAATTACTACACAATTCCTAACGGGTAAAAGCATAGAACACAGTACAAACATAAATGAAAAGCCCAGAAGGCACCAGAATGAGCAGAGGCACCACCGCCCCATACCCGTGCCCGTTTCCGCCACACCCCAGCATCCCCAGCTTGATCTGCACCACATTCACCAACGCCAGCATCAGGAACACCGACCCGCACACCGAACCCACCGCCGACACCACGTACCCGACCCGAAGCGCCGTCTGGTTCACGTGGGCAAGGTCGAACACCCACAGGGCCCGGTTGCTGTAGTGGGCAGCCCCACGGGATAGCCTGAGGGCCTGTTTCAGCCCCAGCGCCACCAGGCTTGAGAAGAGGAAGCAGCTGAAGGAGTAGACGTGGAAGGCGACCAGATCCTCCGCGACTTTCGGCCCCGGCGAGCAGCCGGGCTGTTGGATGGGGTCGATTAGGCTGTTGCTCGGGTCGGTGGGGTTCCAGGCCAGCCCGATGAAGACGGCGAGAGTGAAAAGGGAGTTGACATTGACGATCCCGTCCAGCGCCGTGATGTGGATGCTGGTGGCTGGCATTTCGGGCGGCGGAGATTGGTCGGAGAATTGGGATCGGTCGGCGTTTCTTTTTTACTTACTGCTGCTAGTGCTAGGGGTGTGTGCGTGTAGGCAGATGCGTAACTTGAATGTACAGCAAGGTCAAAATGGTAAATTTGAGAAAGCGGGTCTTCTGCTTTTCGGACAAAGAGATGCCCATGAAATCTTGGGCAGTAATGGTTTATGCGTTAGTTTTACATGGAATTTTTCTTATGGGATCATTACATTTATTCTTCCAATTAATAATCAATTTATACAAACTATTCATATTTTTTTATAATTATAACATTATTCATGACAGTTAAAATAATATAGATAGTTATATAATGATGTCGATATTTTCGATGAGTCTATATGTAATTATTTAAAAAATATGAATAATTTTGTAAACAGAGGGTAGGTTATAGGGTGTAAATGAATTATTCTATTTTTTTTATTCTAAATCCGGAGTTCATTTTTATAGTTCAAATAACAGTTTTATGTAGTGTGTTTATATTAAATGGAATAGAACATACCATAAAATTTGGAGTAGAAAATTTATTTCAAAATTAAGGAATTTATAATTTATATTTTGTTATTAAGTGAGAGCATTATTTTAAGAAATAAATGTTCTAAAATTTATTAACAGTTTTCTTATTTATTTACAATTTTTTGTTAAGAGTATTTAGAAAATTTGTTGTTGAAATTTATATTTTTTGGTTTATTCTCTTTGAAATTTGAAGAAAAATAGAAAAAATTGGTGTATTAGATTATAATTTAAAAATATCATAAAATGGGAGGAAAATAGCAATTTTTTTCACTTTAAATGAAATTTTCATTAAATTTAACGAAAAAATTAATGAAAATCCCAAAGTGCAAAAAAGTTAAAATTTGATGACCAAAATTGCAATTTTAAATTATTTGAGGACCAAAAATTGTATATGACTATATTTGAGGACAAAAAATACATTTATTCCTATTTTTTAAAATTTTAAATTAATCAACTATTTTTTACTTCATTTATTTTGGCCTTCCATAACTACTTGTTGGTAGTTATTTCTTTTGTCTCATGCATTTTTTTTTAATTTCTCCAACATTTAATGTATCTTTGTTTTCAATATTCTTTATAAATCAAAATATTTATATTAATTTATTATCTTGCATATATATATATATTATGTTTAGGTACTTTTTTATTTATAAAAATTAAATAATATAATTTTTATATAATTCAAAAAATTATATATATACGTAAAATGCGCCACACCTACTAGTTGTTTAATAAAATTATGCATATACGTAAAATGCGCCACACCTACTAGTTGTTTAATAAATTTGTTTTGTCCCGATGTTATAAAGTATATTGGTTTAGCTTAACATTTTTGTACTTGTTATTTGCCAATAAAGTTACTTTTTAACAAATAATAAAGTTTAATTTAATTCTTATATTTATTTAAAATATTTATCATTTATTTTTGATCATACAACTTATTTCATAGTATAAAAATAATATCAGGTAATATAGCGAATAAAATAGAAAAAGTTCAACATTATTAAAATTGAGAAAAATGTAAATTTAAGTCATAGAATTATTCAAATTTTTTTGAGAAACTAAATATCAACTTGTGCAGATTTGAAGAATAAATTGAGGAATGATAAGTTCGGATTAAAATTATCATAATAACAATAAAATAGTTCAAATAAAATTTATTTATAAAAAAAACACCAAAGTAGTTAGAAGAGAATCTAGGCTTGGGTAGCAGTAAGGGCATTTGGTCTAGTGGTATGATTCTCGCTTAGGGTGCGAGAGGTCCCGAGTTCAATTCTCGGAATGCCCCTTTCTGTGTTCTGCCTTTTCTTTTTTTCCTTCCGTCTCAGTTATTGCAATGCTTCATTTTGTATCAATTTGAGATCTGCACTTCTTGTTTAGCATTTGGCTAAATTACACTTATAATTACTTTACATTTGACATAATTATAAATAATAACTTATTATTTAAAAATTATAAATATTCTTTTAAATTAAAAATGATTATGTAGTTCCTAGAGGTGAATGGACATTGTTAATTTACCCTTATTGAAATTTTTGAAAAGTTATTAAAAAATTTGAGGGTGGGTAAAATAAATAATTCATAGAAAAATATTAATCTGTAAAAATATTTTAAAAAAGATCTAAAATTATAATTTATAATGCAGAAAGACAGTTTGGTCAGTTCACCACAAAAACTTGATGGAAATTTAACAGAGGGAAACGAAACGAGCTTGTTGCCAGACCGAACTTTAATATCAGGAGGATATTTGACGATGAGATACTTATAATTATGTCAAATTTGAGAGGAGGTAACGATAATTTCCTCTTCAATATTAATCTAGAATACACAATGTATAGAGCACAGCTATTGGATTGGTGGGCATAAATATTTTTGCCCATAGGTCAAAGTTACAAACTGGTCAAGTTCAATAATATAACCATCGATCGCTCAACTAATAAATCAAATGAACATACAACTGAAACAACACATCCTCATTTCTATGAGCATAATGTAAGAAGCCAAGAACCATTTGCGGTGTGTTGTTCCCCAACTACCGGTCTATTTGCCGTGGCCTAGACTCCCTATGGATCGACGATTGCTCCTTCTCTTCCATGCTCAGACGGGATGTCGTCCCTTCCGTAATTCTGATTGAAATTGAACCCAGACCTTCAAGAATGTTGCTGCACGTCCTCACCTTTGCATCGCCACTGAGATAATTCGTGAGGACTCTTTTAACACCTAGGCCACGACGTGGAAGCTTGTTGCTGTTGCTGCCCAGAAATGGAGTCCTCTCTGCTTTGGCAGGGCTTCTCAGTGGAGCGGGGGAAAAGTTGGGCGTTGTCTGTGCTGTCCGGTAGGGAGTGCCCGAGACGGGCACCTGAAATGGGACTGGTACCTTTTTGTGAGACATCAAACTCACTGATGAGAGTTTGTCGGATTGCTTGTTTATGTCGTCGACATAGAGTAAATCCTCAATTCGTGCCAGGATATTGAATGCCAAACTCTCCAAGACTCTGGAATAGCTCTCCAGAATGGATTTTCCAATGTCCTGAAGAGATTCAAGAACACAAAACCATATTAAAAGCACAGATTACCAGAGAATAGATTTGAGAAATGGATTACGTTGTAGAAGAAAATTAGACTTTGTGTAGGTATCAACCTTGTTGCACTGTATTTTGCTGGTATCTAATGTGGTCTGTGTGAGACCTGGGAACCGCTGTTTCAAGCAATGCAGGAGGGTATCGGCTCGTTCCGCAAGCAATTCCCTCTTGTCTCCGTCTAACATCAGATCCCTGACGATTTCCCAAGACGATTTGGCTACAGAACGGTTTGGATGAGGTGGCGGTTTCAGATGCTGCCTTCTGCGCCACACGTATATTGCTGCCTCCACCCGATTTGCTATCTCCAAAGCGACATGTTCGGAAGACAGATCAAGGCAATCAAGCAAGCACTCGGAGGAGAAATGTTCTGAAGTGATGTAACGGTAGATGACATCCCCCAGACATGCTCTCCCGTTCTAAAATTTGCATAACATTTCAAAGTCAAATCAACTTTGTAGTACTGTAGTATAGTAAGTGAATGCTAGAAAAAACATAACATCTGTTAACAATCAGTAAGACATGTTCACAAGAGAAGACAATGAAAATGCCTACGAGCAGAGAGAAATCAGCAGCATTGCTAAACTAAATTAGAAATTGCATGTCAGCTACTTAAAACAACCATTTTTAAACCTTATCCGGTTCAGTAATTTATTTCATAATATTGTAATTGATGCAATTCCTTAAAGACATGACAAAAACTTTCCATACGAAAGCAGGAAACATATATGTCTTAATAGCATTGCAGCAGCATCCCAATATTTATAGCATGTTTCCAAGTCGATAAGAGGTCACGAAACCATATCTAAGTAAATCATTCGATCCTCTGTCTTAATCCACCTTTTGATTTTGTGGTATTAAATGTTAATTTTGACGACATCAAACCTTTGGAAGAGTTTCCAAGTATGAGTCTGGAACTTCCATCTCAGCCAAAGCAATGCTGTTAATAGCCATAGCAGCTTTAAGAATTTGACTTGCGCATTCACGCTTGTAACTTAATTGCTTTCTCGTGCCCTCAGAAAGACCGCCAGAAGGGACACGTGGCACCGGCAGCCACCATTTGTCATCCTGCCGTTGAATAGCTTTCTGGAAAGATACTGATCCGTCAGCCTCCGGTGCTATTACACCCTGATCAACATACCAGAACTCAGTTTCTGTAAATCCGTCGAGTATTTCCTGCAATATACAAGAATAGGAAGTAAGATCGACTCATAAGAGCAATAGTAGGCCAACCAAGAAAGAGACGCAATTAAATCTTACTAGTAGCATGTTGTCAAGTTTACGCAGAGCCGGGAGATTAATAATTAGATCTGATCTTGGACGAGAACTCATCACCTAAAGACAGAAAACTTGTAACGATCCATAAGAAAAGTACCCGTAATTCAAATTCATTTTCTGGTTTCTGTCATTGAGGATTTCAGAAACTTAGTAGGATATATGCTGCAAAAAACTAATTTCTATCTACAAATCCAACAAGAACTACCTCAAGCCTACTCCCATCAGGGAACGTTTGCCAAGATGGTATCAATTCGACGATATAATCACTCACGCAAAGAAGCCACTCCATCTCTCTTCTCCACATTGTCTTCTTTTCAGGCGGCAATGGTTCCAACCTCCACAGTTGCCCAAACACAGTAGCTACAACCGAAACATTCCCGTATATCATATAGCGCAGATTGATAGAGCCAAAACAAAAAAAAAAAGATAGATTTCTCATATAATAAGAGCATAAAAGCTAGTTCTTGAACACTTCAAACACAAACTCACAACAGAGAACTTGACAAAATGAGAGGAATTTGATCTATACCGCATAGATTGGTGATGGCATTTGAAATGGCCAATGCTGGGCAGACCCCTTTACCACTTCCAGACATGTCTTCACCAAGCAG
>NC_026148.1:13347265-13448070 GCF_000512975.1 Sesamum indicum | reverse complement strand
CATTTCTGTTAAGATTAAAAGGGTCAAAAATACCATGGAAAGTTTTTAGCCCTTTCAGTTTTCTTTTCAGGATCAAAATTGTTACCAAGATAAACGACAAAAATTCGCACATTATCAAAGACTCGAACATTTTGTGCCAACCATACTCAAACTAAAAATCTTCATCGATAACATAATAAAACCACCATAACTACCAAAAACAACAAAAGAAAATCAACATTTCTACCCGTGTACTGTGTGTTTTTCTTTAAATTTCCGTTTCTCTTTTAAGCTTTGATATTTTCTCTTAATCCTTTTCCTTTTCTTGGGCTGGAAAAGGATAATCGAACTCCGAACTAACCTGAAACATTTGAACCGTGCTTCTTCAACTTAGAATCATCATCACAACTCTCAACATTCAACGTGGACTTGCGTTTTCCTTCAGACCCATCATTTCCCAAACAATTTGCAGCTTTCCCGATAGGCCAACCCAACTGAGCAGAAGAAGAATTATCGGAACCCGATCTGCTGTCGCAACTACTGCTCCGGCTGCTCTTCCTCGACTCCGTCACCGAATCATCACTAACCAACTCAGCCCCATCTTTCATCTCGCTCCTTTCAGTCTCAGCTACACTTTCCATTTCAACACCAAAAATATTACTCAAAAGGGATCACTTCAATTCAAGAAAAGACAAGGACTCAGCTGGATTTTTGCTGTTCCAAAAATGTGTCCGTCAAACGCCATTAAAGCTTCAATCCTCACTGCTGCCAAAGCTTTGAAGATGAAAATGCAGACTTTAAAAGGGTTTGAAAGGCGACATAACGTCGATTGTTCTCCGGGCGCACCCGTTGTTGTATCCTCTGTGAGTGTGTGGGCTGTGGGGGGTACTGCAGATTTGATTTTCAAAGTTTGAAGGTAACTGCCAAGTGCCTAAAGGCCAACGTCTACTTTGGTAGTCCCCCATTCAAAATAACAATAATATAGTGAAAAGGGATGCTTAGCCGACTAGCCGTAGGCGTAGCGGTGACGGGCAAGTCAATGTTTCTCGAATTTACTGTTTTACCCTTCTTGTTTTGTACCCAAATGGAAATAAAAAATAAATAAATAAAGGGTTTTCAAATTTTAAATAATAAATTTTATATTATGTTTTCGTCTTCAATTTTTAATCTTTGAAACAGTAATTAAAGTGAAAATATATTGATTCTACTGCACAATTCAGTATAAAACACAATCTCATTAAATAATTTTAGATATATTCTCGTTCACAAGAAAACATATATACATTTTTCACTGAAAATAAAAATACAAACAGTTAAAATTTGAACATTAAAATAGTAATTAAAGGTGAAACATGTATGTTTATACGTATTCACATTTAAAATGTATTAATTTAATATCATAATTCAATATAAAATATATATATATATTTTTAACTAATCTAGATATATTCTCATTTCAAATAAAAATTTATAAAAATAAAATTAAAACCACATATTTTTTTCCTAAAAATTAAAAGAATGAAGAACACAAACAATATCAAATCAATTCGAATTTGATTTTTTATATTACCGAATATTGATGAATTTTAAATTTTTTTTTAATTCACTGTCATTTAAAATTATAAATTTTTGGGTTGTGATTTCTCCAATCTTATTTTTACATAATGCATTTTATGTGCTATTGTTTTGAAATTTAATGATCTAATTAATCTTTGAGATAGTAGTCGATAATTAAGTCGTGTTATCGACATTTAATTCTCAATTATTGTAAGTAGCACATTATATAATCTATTAATACCTTATGATGTATCATAAAAAATGGATAAATGGTCACACATCAAAATTTGAAATTTTACATAAAGACCCCTAACTTTTTATTATCGTCAAAACAGACTAAGATTTACGTACTTTATTTTTGGGTTAGGCCGAATTTGAATTTAATTGGATATGTATGGACTCATGATGACCACTTAATCATTTTTAGATTAGTGGTTCATGTGAAAATCGTACAACTCCAAAAAAAATCTATAAAAATTAATCTTTCATGCCTCAAGTGCAACTTTTTTCTTTTTTGAAACGGTGATTACATATTATATTAATACTAATAAACTGACAAAACAGTACGATAAATTGATGTTACATAAATAAAATCCATTACAATAAACTCACATTAAATTTGACAAATACCCACACGTCCGGTAGACTCGAGTCCATGATCTCAAATTTGTTCACTAGAGTTCCGTCTTAATTACTAGGATAAGACATCATTGGTCCCTAAGTGCAACTTTTGCAACCTCATATTCTCTTCATATTTTCTGTTTTTATGACTTTACTGACTTAAGCATTGGAGGATTATAATCAGAGCTGTATGAGTGGTTTTCATGGTTTCTTGCCATGCTGGTCACATTTTTTATATTCCAAACTTAACTAAATATACTTGATTGGTTTTTTATTTGGAACTGATCTCGGTGAATTTTTCACACGTCACCTTATAATAATAATATTGATTAAAAAAAAAAAGAAAAGAAACATAACATTAGCGTCACAAAATTCAACCCAAAATAATTCCAAGTACTAGACTCCTATATTAACATGATCTTAATCTGGCCACTAAGTGTCAAAAATTAGGTCATATGGATTCTACACAAGTAATAAAGAAGAAAGAAAGACAAAGGAAGGAACAAATTAATGGTCTTTGAAGTACATTAGATATAACTCAGTTATAATTTATCGATGCCTAAGTGATTAAGACCGGATCGAGGGTAAATCTAGTGTAACTAGTACGTGAACAATATTAAATAATGGCAACTTGCTCTGAGTTATTTACAGTTTAAATCCACTTGAATCAGTCACATCAGAATGACGTGAATAACTGTAAATCGTAAATCAAGAGTACATAATATGACTGGAATATAAAATGACATCATCGGATCTATTTGAAATAGGTTTATAAGATTTCTGGTATTTTTTCACATACAAAAAAATATTTAAAATAGATTAAAGAAAAAAGAAGAAGAAGAAGAAGAAGAGGAAGAACTAAGTGATAAAAGCAAGAGTATGTGGTGTGCATGAGAGGTGAAAGGAGTAGTTGGGAATTGCATGTTGGTTAGTAACAGCAACCACTTGAAGCAAGGATGGATATTTTATTTAATGGGAGCGCCATTTTGCACAAGACTCAACTCCACCCCTTGCTGTCTTGCATACTCACGGAAGGGACATGGCTATGCATTTATATTTGGGCAAAATTTGAATATTTTTCCGAACATAATTAAAAATATTCTCTCGTTGTTTATAAAGATATAAGTATATTTTAAAATAAAAAATAATTATATAGTCCATAAATGGTGAGATGAATATTTTTTTTAAAAAAATAGAGCGTTTGAACAAATATAAAAAAATTTGTCCATAAAAGTATTTTAGAAAAAATATATAAAATATTAATTCATAATTAAAATGATTATTTTTTCAGTTCACCATAAAAATTTGATGACAATATAACGGAGACTAACGAAATGTGTTCGTTGTTAGACATACGTTAAAATCATTGGAGGAGGGGGTACTTGCAATTTACCATACAAGGAAAAGATATTTATAGTTATACTAAATTTTAAAAGAACTGGTTCTAATTTACCCCTCATATTTATAAATGGACAAAATGCATTTTCCTTCCTATTATTTTAGGGGGTGATACCTTTGGTTTACTCCAATTTCAATTTTACATGAGGGCAATAAATTTACAAAAGTTGCATATTTGGTTCAATTTTCATTTTGCAGAAGAGGGGGGGGGGGGGGGGCGGGTTGTGCGCTGAGTATGTGCAACTCATATTATTTTCTTTACTACTTTACTAATAACAACAAATAATTTCTTTTTTTTTTTTTGAATAAATCGAGTGCTTGATTAACACGATCGAATATTTTTTTCTACTTTAATAACTTCAGATAATAAGTGATGCAAGTGAAAAATCACTTATTTGGATACATACAACTTGAGATTTTTGGGCCTAGTCTTTTACAAGTATAGAAGAAGGGAACTATAAAAAATACGTTAGCACTCTGACGCTTAACTTAGTAAATAATGATGGAAATAAGAATTAAACTAAAAAATCATAATTTGAGACGATAACTCAATGTAAAAGTGCTTTGAGTAATAATGTTTCTGTGCGTGTTAATCTTAAAAAAACGTTACATGTTACTGAGGAGAGGAGGTCCTTTTTATAGCCTTCGTCCCCTGCTGGTGAGAGAGTTTGACCCCCTTGGGACTCGGGTTTGTTGGAGAAGATAGATTCTACTTTCTATGGGGGTATTTCTTATCCGTGTGTTTGAAGATTTATCTCCTTACATGTAGGATTCACTTTCTGAATAGGGTTCCCCACCTTCTCTTGGAGACGGTTATGGGCGACTAACCACTCTTCTTAGATCTTCAATCTTTTGTCGCGGCAACGAATTCTCATTTTTTCAAGTTGTTTAATCAAGATTCGTCCAAAAATGCCCTTTAAATTTTCTCGTAGGGTTGACATGGCTGCCATGCAAGTAGTCCTAATGAGCTTCCAACAAGCCTTCCTAGGCCTCCATGAGCTTCTTGGTATATTGGACCTCCTCGAGGGGTTGAGGGTTGAAACACCTTTACCCTTAGATCGAGTGGTTAGTCCTTCGATCGAGTGGGGCATTTAAAATAATAACAAAACAAGATCTAAGGAGTGAGAAAATAATAAAAGGTAGATCTTTTAACTCCCCTCAAGATCTAATGGAGCTCGCGCACATGGTGTTTTTATTAGAAATTTAATGAAATTAAGACTTGGAACTAAAACTACAAATTCTTTAGAGTTATGAGATACAATATGACGAGTTAAAAAATAATAGAGGCAAGATCACAAATAACTAATTTGTTGGACGTAAAATGCAATTTTCAGCTATATATATAGGTAATAATATTACATTAATAATCTAAAAAAAGGTCAAACTTAAAAATATTTATTAAAAACAATTCCAAACAACAAGAAAGTGTAGCCTTTTTTAGGGTGGCTGTTCTACGTTTTGCATGCTTAATTAGTGTCTTAGACCAATATTATAACATAATTATTGTGACTATCTTATAATTAATAATTTGCGTCGAGCTACCACTCATATTCTTACTTTTCTTGCCTGAAAATATGGTAGCATAGACTCTATAATTTGCGTATTATTTGATTTTGACCTAGGTATTACAAGTTAATTGTCATTAATTAATCATTAATACTGCTTAATTAAGCAACTGGACTTTCTATCCCCATTCGTTCGGGTTTTTCTGAATAAATTATATTGCACGTAAAATGTTTTTTAATTAATGTTTCAAGACTAGGAGAAAATTAAGCATCGGGAATATGAAAGGGTTTTGAGTTAATAGAGGAAAAACATTCCATGTTTTTCGAGGAGAATGATGAATTAATACTTTTCAAATTATTATTTCATTATCAATGATTATGGGTTAACAATTAGGATAAATCATACTTTTATATCTGAATTATGCTTGTTTTTACACTTTATTATTTAATTTATTTTTTTAATTTACCATCTTGACTTTGCAAAATTTGTATTTTCCATACATGTTCATTTTCTTGTTGATTTGTTTGCCAAAAAAATTCACATGTGGTGTACATGTGAAAAATATTACATCATGTTGCCCTTAACCGTCGCATACGCACTACATGTGATCTTTTTTCTGACAAAAAAATCATTCAGAAACGGCCGTATATGGCAAATTGCAAATTTCACAAATTTTGAGATGATAAGTTGACATAAAAAAAAAAAGTTTAGATGAAAAAGTGTATGATGTGTATAGTTCGGATGACAAAATGTAATTTTATCCTAATAGTTATGATAAATCAATACTATCAAATTAGTATAAAAATTTAAATTTTGACCACGATAAGATCAATATTTATAATGATTTTAGACATAGAAAAAATATTTAATATAATTATTAGCTATGATCAAAATATTCACTATAATCTTTAGTTATAACCAATATTCCCATTTGTTAAAATAGTGGCTAATAATAGTTGCAAAACCGTAATTTATTATTATTTGCCAATTAATTACCACAAATGATTAACTAAGTAGATGCATATTAATGTGAGAAATTCCTATAATAAACTTCAAAAAGGGAAATATGGAGTGTAAAAGGTCTCGTGTATAAATTTAAAGTCATGAATTTAACTCAGTATTTGTTTTATAATATAAATTTATTGTAATGTATATTTGTTTTATTTATTATGAGTTTATTATAATGTGAATTTATTATAAAGTTTTATTTAATTTACCTCTTTGTGATATTGATAAATGAGTAAATTACCCCCTATAGAAAAATAATAGTAATTTACCCCTTTGTGTTTTTTAAAATGAAACAATTTAACGCCAAGTCTAAGGAGATAGATTGCTTCATTTTGAAAAACACAAAGGGGCAAAATTGCTGCACTTTTAAAAATACAAACAGATAAATTGCTATTTTTTTTTTCATATGGGGTAATTTGCTTATTTGAAATATCACAAGGGGGTTGTTTGAATTTTTCTCATTTATTAGAATATCGGTTTATTAATCGAATCGTTTTATTTATTAATTTACTAAAATTGATGAAATTATGTGATTATTTTTTTTATTAAAACAAAAAAACCAAAAAAATTACAAATGGTGAAACGGCTACTTGTGGATTCATAAAAATGCAAATGGGTAAATGCTACATTTGGTCCCTTAATTTTTTTTTAGTATCACTTTTAATCACTAAAGTTCATTTCTTGACTTTAACATCCTTAAATTATAGTTTTTGTCTCGGTTTGGTCCCTCTGACCATCTTCCGGTGAAACTCTGGCCGGATTTTGACTATTTAGAGGGTAAAATAGTCAATAAGTTTGATTTTATCACTTTAGTCCCTTAAGTTAGTAAAATTATCAAATTAGTTATTTTTTTAAACAAAAAATAACTGTTTTATATTTTTTATGCTGATATGTTGTAATTATCTTAAGAAAATAATGAAAATTTTGAATTTTTGTGAATATAATAATAATATATTGCTTAACTTAAAATAAACAGTCTCTTTTTTTTAACAATAGTTAAAAAAACTAAAATTATAAATAAGTTTTATAAAACTTATATAATTAAAAAATATAATAAAAAATTTAAGTCTGTAATTTTTTATTTTAAGAGTTAAAGATAAGTTTAAAAACTTAAACCTTAACAAAGATAGATTATACTTTTTAACTATATTATTTGGTAGATTTCATATGCGTATAATTCATTTTTAGAGGTTTTATTAATATATAGCTCCATTTTATAGAAAAAAATTCTATAAAAACCTCTTAAACTAAATTTTATATATATTTAAAATCCACCAAATAATCTAGTTAAAAGTACATTTCACCAATTTTTTTTTTAAAAATTGTAGCTATTAATATTTAATAAATATTCTTAAGATTTAATTCTATTGACTTATCTTTTACTCTTAAAATTAAAAAATAGACTTATATTTTTTAATTATATTTTTAGATTATATAATTTTTATAAACTCTATTCATAATTTGATTTTTTTTTATCACTTTTAAAAATGTAAAAAAGAGTGATTATTTACTTTTATGTTAAGTAATATGTTATTATGTTTACAAGACTTCAAAGTTTTTATTTTTTATACTAGATAATTACGTCATATTCACCATATAAAAATATTAAAAAAATAATTTTCTTTCTAAAAAAGGACTAATTTGATAATTTTACAAACTTATGAACTAAAGTGATAAAATTAAACTTAAATTGTTCATTTTACCTTCCAAAAATTCAAACTCCGGCCACATTTTCGCAGGAAATTGGTCAGAGAGACCAAATTGAGATAAAAATTAAAATTTAAAAATACTAAAGTCAAGAAATAAATTTGAGGGACTAAAGTGATTTTAGATAAAAATTTAAAAGACCAAATATAATATTTACAAATGGTAAAACGGCTACTTGTGGATTCATAGTCCACATCGAATTTGAATGTAAAGGCACTTGGTTGGTTGGTATCTGAATTAAAGTAAATTTCTTTTCATCTATACCGTTCTTCACAAAAGCCCAAACCCTTTGACTTTGATTGGACACAGTACTTTCTTTTTCAAAGATGATCATATAATTTCCACTTCTTTAACCTCTTTCTTTTACAAATATATATATAGAGTAAATGAATAATTACACTGTCCTCCTCTAATATTTAGAATAATTACATATATATTTTTTATAGTTTAAAAAATTATATTTAATATTTCTGACGTTTGTTCTCGTTTGATAAAGAGATTCTCAATTAGTCGAAATTTGTTGATATTAGTTAAAAAAATAAATAAAAATTTATTTTTACTCTCGATTGAATTATTGCAAGTCAAATAATTTTTCTTTTACTAAACTACCCTAATATCTTCATACGCTAACGCACATAAAGAGGTATATCTTCACTCTTATAATTAAACATAATCACGATCATGAATGTCAGTGTAATTTACTCACCAGCAATTTGTAAAAGTTGTAGCTAGTAGACGTCTTGTCTTGTCCATGAATTATTTTCATGCCTCTCTTGAATATCTTATTCTATATATATTTCCAATTTTCTTAAACAATTAACAATTAATTGCTCACAAATATTAGTAATATTTAACATGTACAGTAAAGTTCTACACTTTTTTCTCCATGTGGGAGATGAATTCAAAATTCAGTGAGAGGGAGAGACGTTATGAGTGACGAGGAAGAAATAGGTCACATGCGCCTTTAGTTCAGGTTTTGGAAGGACAAGGCCCGAGAAAGCGGACTTCTTTTTCATGCGAAAAAATGAAAAAAGTGCTGCTTAAAGTCGTGTTAGGTTAAGAGTCCTTTGCTATAACAAAAAAGCCATTGTTGCTTTTACTCTTTAGCAGCCTTTTCAACTGAAGAGATTGAAACCCACAGGAGATTAGAACTGGAGAAAGAACTACAAATGGGCGGGTTGGGTCGAGTTTGGGTCGGATTTAAATAAATTGTGTTTGAAATAAGTTTAAATCAATGAGTTTAAAATGGATCGGATTGTAAATAGATCGAATTGGGTTGTGTCAATTGTAACCATTTTCTTATTTCTAATTCGAACAATTCAAAATTTCATATAATAATAAAATAATAATATTTTTATTATTACCTGTAATATAATAATACTAAATTTATATTATTTATTATTTCGAGAAAATAACCATGTACATCAAAGATTTATTTAATAAATTATAAAGGAAAGTTCTTAATGTGTAAGACATACGGTATTTTTCAAAATAAATAGTTGTACAATCATTCTACGTATTTGTTTGTAGAATTGAATTATGAATTTTCAATCGTAATAATAATAGTTATTTGTCTAATATTAATGGTAGATATCAATTCATTATAAATTATTAATATTTAGTATGTTGGTCGAAATTATAATATAATGGTGCATTATTGATTTATTCAGGAAAAGAAAAAAGAAAAAGAATTTTACATGGTTAAACACAAAAAATCAAGTGAAGATAGTAAATATTACGTGGCCACCGATGATGTCCGTGAGGGCCAGCCATCTCATCGAGTTGGGAAATCTTAACTATGGTATGTGTTGATTTTCTATGTTTAAATGTTTTATCTTTTAGGGTATGGGTGTTCAGTTCGGTTAATTGAATCAAACCGAATAAATATCAAACAGGATCTGTTGTCGTCAGCTGGTGATGATATTGTTGGCATGTTTGGGATGTGCGAAATGGTTCCTAAGCTTAAAGCAAACAAGATCAGCAATATTACCTGGAGAACATCTGTGGATGTGGGATTCAGGTACTTGGCCAGGCTTCATTTCTCAGAGTTAGGACTTAAGATGGTGGGGATTGGTGGTCTTGAAGTCCACATTAATGGACTAATTGTTAATGTTGATATTGACATAGTCGGAGAAAGGGACGATGAGAGTAGCGTACCTTGGTATAGGGACTTCACTGTGATGATGAAAGGGTGCAAGGAAGCGGGTAAACGCGATTTCTTGATTCGGCTGCAATCAAATGATGAATTCTTGGATGGGCATAGACCTCTTAAAGGATTTGAAATAATGAAGTTGAGCAACCTTTACAATAGTCTTGTGAGTCCGAATCCCTCACCTTCAGCGCAAGATTCGTCACACAGTGCTATCCAACTTTTACTCCCAAGTTCTTGGCCATAGAAATGCAAGTGCAACTATTGCAGTAGCAATAATTTATATGGTGAGCGTGATCGTTCTTGTGTTAAGACAAATTTGGGAAGCTGATGGTACAGAGGAGGAGACCATGCCGTTGACAATGGGCGACAGACTGTGGCCATAAAGAGGCTAAAATCAGATTCCAGGCAAGGATCGCACGAGTTTGTGACAGAGATTGAAACACTAAATGGGCTCCGGCATGTTAATCTAGTCTCTCTGACTGGCTACTAAGACGAGCGCGGGGAAATGATTCTTGGTTATGAGTACATGCCCTCTGGAAAGCTGGCCGACCATCTCTACAAACTTGCAAGGAACACACACACGACTCTGATTCGTCTCTCACGTGGAAGCAACGGCTTAATATATGCGTTGGAGCTGGTCGAGGCCTGTACTACTTCACACTGGAAATTCACTCGTACACCATGATGTAAAGGCTTCGAACATTCTGCTGGATGAGAATTTATAGCTAAGGTTTCAGATTTTGGGTTGGCCAAACATTTAACAAGAGGCAAGTCACAGACTCATGTCAGCACAGAAGTGAAAGGCAGGTTCTGCTACTTCGACCAGACTTATTTTACCACCGGCAAACTAACCAGGAAAAGCGACACATACGCCTTTGGGGTGGTGTTGTTGGAAGTATTGAGTGAGAGAGCAGCGGTGGATCCAAGGGTTGCAGCGAACGAGCTGATTCTGACCAATTGGGCTCGAGAAAACATTAGTAAGGGGGAAGCTGACATGACCGTGGACTCACATCTGCGGGGTGAAATCTCAGAAGATAGCCTCAAGGTGTTCGTAGAGATTGCTGAAAGATGTTTGCATGATGAACCGAGGAAACGGCCAATGATGGCTCACGTTGTGCTGCAACTTGAGTTTGCACTTGAAGAGCAGGAGAGATCAAAATCAACAGCACCGGATGATATGACAAATCAAGATGACGACATGAAGTTACCACCTAACGATGAAACTAACTCGTTAGATAGCACTAGGCAACTGGTCTCCCCAGATATGCAGAATATCACACCCCCTCCTAAGGAGCAACCGAAAGACAAAGCGGCCAACAGAGCCTCCAACCCGAAGGAAAGATGGGAGAAAAGCCACATCGCATAAGCCGTCAAGGTTTTGGCAATGGCGTCAGAGGTGCAAAGCCCGGCGCTGTTCCTTCATGGGAGCAAAGAGTTAAAATTGCTGTTGGGGCTGCAAGAGGATTGGAATACATTCATGAGAAAGGGCAGATACATTGCAACATCAGCTCCAGCAATGTATTGCTCTTTGATAATTGTAATGTTGCTAAGATTGGTGACTCGGATCTGTCGAATGGAGCCATGTCTTCAATCCACTCGTATTATTGGAACTTTCGGTTATCATGCCCCCGAGTACGCCCTTTTCTCATTCTTTTCCTAGCGTAAACCGCAACACACCTCCCATGAAAACATGCCAAGACCTCCACACATCCCCTTGAACTTTTAAAAAAAAGAGCCCTTTCAAAAAACAGCAAGCTTCTTTCCTAGAAGTTCAGGGGTCGCGTTGCGTTTTTTGTTTTATGCAGCGAACGTTTTCGTATTGGGAAAAATGCAATAGGAAATCAAATCAGTCCTTTATGGGCCGGGTTGTAGATACGCAATGACCGGCCTGCTAAGTTGGAGGAGCGATGTATACAGCTTTGGTGTGGTACTTGTGGAACTCTTGGCCGGACGTAAGCCGGTTGATCAAACACAGCCAAGGGGACAACAGAGTCTTGTGACATGGGTATGCAATCAATCTACTAAGTGTTGTTTTCTGCTTAAGTTCCCATGCAGGTGGTATATGAACTGTAATTTGATTGATTGGCAAACATAAAGCAGTTTGTGGATGCTAGACTCACCGGAAATTACCCTCCAAACGCAGTTGCAAGGTAGATCACTTACTTTCAACTGATCTCACTTTTTGTTAACTGTATCTACATCCCGTTTAAAAATATGAAATTACACTTTCTTCAAAATATATTTTTTCCAAAAAGAAAAAAATTCTTACAACGATATTCCTTTCAAATTTATAAACGGAATGAATTTATCCGACTTCAGATATCTATGTGTATATATACACAAGAAAAGATGATGTGCGTGCACGTGTAGAAATATATTTTTAGAAGTATATATATGTATTTATGTTTCTCTCATGGGAACTATATACAATCATATTTTCAAACAAATTGATAATATATAAGTGTTTTAATTGATAACATAACTATTTAATCATACTATTTGTAATTCGCTTTCTAACTTTAATTGGTATTATTAAATAAAAAAATATTCTCCAAAATTTGAAATATTGCAATTCGTATTCACTAATGATTGTATTTAATTGTCTCATATCAAACCAATTAATTTCAAAACAATAATAACACTATTCAAAAATCCGATATTAAAATAAAATTAATTAGTCTAAGTTCTATAATTTGGATTTTTTGCAAGGAACTTCAATTTAGTAAAATTGATCTATTTTTATTTGTAGATTTTATTATGCCTATTTGCTATTTTTTTTAATTTTATTTTTGTTACTTTATCTCTGTGCATGTTATATTTTTTTTACTACTACATCTTGAATGTCATTTATTTTTAATTTATTGACATTGAATGATTTCAATTTAATTATTTATTGACTATTATTAAATAAAAATGTAATCTAAGTGGGTCATAGTATCAGTATTTTTACTGCAAGATCCTATAATATATATATATATATATATAATTATATTTCATATCGACTTTTAAATATTTCCAAATATTGTTTGAATGCTTTATTAACTTCTAAATTTTAAATTATTATTGGGTAAAAAAATTTATTTTTTGCATTTACATTGTAAGTTTTAATTTAAAATATTTAGTTTACTTCTTACTCTTATTCATATGCATCTAATTGATATAATATTTTTCTTAATCAATAAGATATATGTTACAACTTAATTTGTTGTTGTGATACTTTTATGCTAATAATATAAAAAACAATAGATGTAATGATGCAAACGTAATAATGCGCATTCAGAATTTATCTTTTTTTTAACATTTTATCGTATTAAATTAATTCCCAAAATTTTTTAATTTACTTAATATGAAAATATAATTATACAAATGAAATTTAGTCTATAATTATTGTGTCGGAATATAGTTATCTTAAAAATTTTACTTTTACTTGTTATCGTTTTAATGTTATTCACCATTCGACTTTCTTTATTTTTGTAATATAAATTATATGTCATATATTATTTTTATAAATATATTTTTATTTCTAAATATTTTTTAAATTGACTGATATATCAATGATTAGTTATTTCTAAAAGAAAAATAATTCAAATAAACATTTAGTATCAAAATAATTATTTTGTAGAGGACCAATAGTTTGTTAATTATAATTTAATATCAACTACAATGTTTAGATTTTATATTTAGTTACTTATTGTAATATTATCTACACTACTGATCTACCTTTATCCATTTCAATGAATTTTATTGTTATTTTTTATTTTTTTTCCCTACTTTCTTTTCATTGCTCTATCATTTTCTCTCTCTTCATATATTTCAGTACTATCCGTACTTAAAGTATATTCTTTTTAAGTTTTAGTACCCTACGTTTCTAAGTCATAGAATTTGGTATCCAAAATTTTTAATTTTTATCTGCTTGAGTACACTCCGTTAAGTTAACCGTTATATCCAAATTTGGAGAAAAAATTAGGCAGAAATTTGTCTATGTTAGGACATGTTTGACTTTCATTTTATTCAACACAAAAAAATTTCTATTTTGATTCATTTTGATTTCAATTTCATAATCGAGGACTACAATTTAAAAAAAAAATACATATTTAATCCAATTTCTGTAAAAAAAAAATATGAATTTTATTGAAAAAAATCACTTTTTTTTCTTTTTGTTTGGCCACAATGCAAATGCTGTCATACTCTATTTATCGAGGGTTTATGCTATAATTTTTTATATTTTTATTTTAATTATTTTAACAAATAATTTCTTTTAGCTTTTTATTTTTTGTGGTTGGTGAAATAGAAAGTTATAATAAATTTATATACATAATTCTCTCAGCCAAAAATAATAATTGAAATGTATTTTTTATTTTGTGCACAAACAAAAGTATAATATATCAAATTATGGATATGCAATTTTATTTAACTCATAAGTAATTGACACTTTTTGAGTGGCTTATTCGATTTTTACTGTTTATTTTTCGTGAATAATGCGAGTGGTGGTTGAACATAAGACTCTTTTAATTTTCTTAAATTATTACTAGGCAATTATCTTTACATTATCCCGCATTTAGCATGCATTTTTATTTCCATAATGATTTGAATTGGGAGGAAATGTTTGAATTGGTATTTTTCATAACGATTTGAATTAGTATTTTTGTGATAGAAATTTGGGTTTTTTTTTTTTTACATTATTGTCCTTCATTATAAATTATAATAAAAAATAGAAATTTTGTGTGTGCTGAATAAAATGACAGTCAAATATGTCCTTGTATAGACAAAATTCCGTCTAATTTTTTCTCCAAAATTGGATTGACCGTTTGTTTTAATGGCAAACCTAACGGAGGGCACTCAAATTGATGAAAATTAAAAACTTCGGATACTATGTCCGATGATTTAAAAACTTAGGGTACTAAAATTAAAAAAAGATATACAAAATTTAAAATTATTCCTTTTAAATAATCTGTTATTTTTTTCTTTAATTTTTTTTTATTCAGTATGTATACAAGGATGCGCATCCAACAAGTGTGCCACACACAGCCTCCTTTGAATAAAAATGTATCAATACTCCCATAAACTAATATCCGTCTAAATGGGCCTATTCCATTAACTTCTGTCAAGATTACATCAAGAATTCGTATTGAACTACACAAAATACCTTCTTAATATCCTAAACTATAATTTAACATATCTTTAAAATACTTGTATGAACTAAAACTCCTTTTTCAAAATATACAAGACATAAACACTTATAGGCAAACGGAACATTGCACAATATTGGAATTTTAAACATTTTTTCAAAAATTAAAAAATCAAAATACTTTTAAGAGTAAAGTTGATATCTGTACATTACAGTCCAAAAATTACATAATTATATCAAATAAATATGAGGGTATTAATACTTTTTTAAATAATAAAAATAAATTTATGATTATAGCAAATTTTAATTCTACTCGATATAGTTTTTTTTATTTTTTTGTTTTTTTAAAAAGCTAACATTTATTAACCCCAACACAAAAATGTGAAGGGCTTACTCTTTCTTTTTTGGTAGAATTAAAAGAATAAAAGAAAGCCAAATAAGCAAAATGGGGTCCAAATTAGTGATGCCAGGTGGAGTACAGAGCAGGACAAATGTCTTCAACCACTAATGCCACTGTTCCATTTTCTTGCATGTATGAATTAGGCCCCACTCTACTTCCCACAACACACACACACACACACACACACACACTGCACACACCAAATCTTTAAACTATGTATTTTTTCTCTCTTTCTGATTTGATTTTTGAATACAAAACGACCCCTCCAACCCCAACACCAAATCCAAATCCAAATCAATTTTTAATTTTTGAATTTTTTTGTCTCAAGAACCTTAATAAAAAGCAACCGCCTGTCCTCAACATTCCCCCCCACTCCTCTCTCTCTCTCTCTCTCCTCTTTTTCCTTTGGGTCCCTCTCTCTCATCCTTCTGCCATTATTATATCTTCCTCAAGCAGCAACCATTGCTCAAAACGCATAAGCACTCAGTTAATACGCTCTGTTTTCTCTCCTTCTCCTTCACATAAAAAATGGCTAGTAGCGTTGAAGAAGCAGGGTTCTGGTTGCCCTCCGAGTTCTTGACTGACGATGATTTCCTTATGGGTAAAGAGAATTTCAACAAGAGTAACAACACTAGGTCGGAGGCTGAATTCTGCTTCCCCACTGAGTTCCCTTACGGATTTGAAACTGAGGGCCGTGAACGTCTTGAGGTACGCACCATTTGCTTGCTTCTCATCCTTCTTGTGTGATTTTTACTACTTTCTTAATTTTTTTCTTCCGGGTTTTCGTCTCTGCAGAAGCTCTGGGTGATGTCCACTTCGCCTCAGTCGACGCTGGCCCACTTTGGGACTTGGGCTGCTCGGAGCGCCGGTGGGTCTAGCAACGGAAGTCCAAACGGCGTGCCGTCGCCTCCCGCGACGCCGCTGGCTTCCGAGTACGAAGCCATTGGGGATCTGATTTACCGCGCCGCCGGTCAAGTTGCGAAGCTCAAGCTGAACGGCGGTTGTGGGTTAGGACATTGGCCAAACAAGCATAAAGGCCTTTTGGCCCCGCCGAGAAGCCTTTCCCAATTTTACCCAGAATCCGAAACCCCTAATCCCTCCGTTTTCCCAAATACACATGTAATTCCATTCTTCCAGAAATTTTTTCTATTTTTTGTCAGAATTTTTCTCTAAAATATTTCTCGTTCAGTTTCAGGCAAAGCAACAGAATGAGGGGTGTGGTGTGTGGTATAGTCAGCAACAAGTGTATCAAAACAGGGGCGGAAGGCCAGTGGGAGGAATGGATCAAGCTGCATGGACCCTTCAGCAAAGCCAAAACCGTGGGAGGCCAGTTTTATTCGGCGGATCTGGTAACGGCGTCGGTGGCGGTGGTGCGGCGGCGAAAAGGGCGTGTGCTGGGACGGGAGTGTTTCTGCCTCGGAGATATGGGAATAATAATGACAGCAACGCTTATTCGTCAGATTCTCACAAGAAGCCAGGTATTGTACAGCTCAGTGCTTTTTCAATATCCCTCCATTTTCTTGCTTTTTTTGGAACAATAATTCTTTTGGGTTTTTGAAATTTGTTTCGTTCTTGGGTCTGCTTTATTTTGAATTTCTAGCATTGTTCCCCAGAAACCCAAAAAACAAAAAAAAAAAAAAACCTATTTCAACCTTATTTTTTTCAAATTCAAATATTGGAAGAAAGTCTAATTCTAGTTAGACTTTGGTATGAAATGGACCCATTCTCTGTCTTTATCACGAGCAGGGACCCCCCTACTCAATACTGTCAAATCTGAGTTCCATGTGATGGGCCCTTTTCCTACCATTTACTGTTTTCTTTTCATTTTTGGTTTTGGAGCCAAGAATTCTTGTGGCACTGTTGTTTTTCTACCAAGACCGAAAGAAACTAAATCTGGAGCCACTTCTATGAATTCCTTTTGACTGAATGAGTTTTTGTTATTGGAAAAGAATCATGCATATCTAGGCAAATTGGCTTTATGTTGGTCTTGCTTTTATCCACAGTTTTGACGCCCAAATCCTCTTTATTAGTGCATATCTAAGCTCGCTTTATAGATCTTTTAATATATTATGCGGCCAAGAATTTCCACTTATCCCCAGTGCCTTTGATTTTAATGTAGAAAATCTTCGCAAGTCCACATACCTTACTGTTGTTTCAGGTCCGTTCTTGATTCATCTGCCTCTTCTTCCCATTGTTATCTGCACACAGGTTGTTCAGCAGCTGTGTTTCCAGGCAGAGTAGCTGCACATGCCCACACCAAGAACTTCAATAGTACGAATGGTTTCGCTCAATCTCAACAGCAGCAGCCTCCGCCCCGATTCAGCAGGGGCTTCGTCCCGGATTACAGTATGTGTGAGGCACTAGTGTACATTAATTGTTCTACGCATTCTAAGCTTCTTGTTGCTAACACTTGTGATTGATCTGTTTGCAGATGCACTGATGGCGCGGCGGCACACCCTAGTGTTGCAACAACGCCGAAATATGCAGAGTTCGCTTGAGGGAGGATCGATGTTGGTGAGCTGCGACTTCTACCTTCCTCAGGAGTGGACTTACTGATCTCAGGCATTTCAGGTCTCTCAAGTTTATAGTAGGATGAGAGGTACAGGGTAGAAGAAGAAGAAGAAGAAGAAGAAAAAGATGGTACAAGGCAGTAGATATGGTGTTTGTCTCTCTTATAACTAGAATTTGATGTGAAGTGTGTAGTGTAGGTAGGGAAGGAAAGATAATAAGAGTTTGCATCTTCTGTGAGTTGGGTGTTTTGTGAAAGGAAGAATGAAGAAAGAAATAGTATAGGAATTGGGGAGGGTGGCTTTTGGCTCTCTAGTTAGTATATATATATATATATATGAATAAAATAAGTGGATTTTGTTGAAGTGTGGAAGAAGGTTTTGGTGTTTTGTCTTGGGTTTTAAGTTGGGATTTTGGGCATTTTGTTGTTTTGAAAAGTGGAGAAATCCTCAAGTACAGTACAGCCCTCTTCCTGTAGTGTAGTGGGATTCACTTGCTCAAATGTAATAAGGGGAAAGTTTTCTTATCAATGTACATATTCACCTACTTCTTGTCTTTTGTTTTTCATTTTTTTTTCAACTTTGTGGTAGTTTCTGATTCATTGTACCAAAGATTGGTTCTTGATAATTCAAATTAAGGAATATACTCGAACGGGCTAAAAAAAAAAGGAAGCTATTAGAACAAGTAGGGTTGGTAATTGGACTTGAATTCAAAGAAATTCCAAAAAAATGGACATTGGGGCAGTTTCTAAAAATTAGGACCGGTTGAGGTTCGTGATGGGTTTTAGGTCTATAGAATGTATCCCTCTTAGAGTTGATTGGACATATTTTAGGTCCATCCAAACTCAATCTATACTCGCCCCATTGTCACCCCTGAGAGCAAAGACAAAAGGATGGGTCTTAAGTCCATCCCAGAGTTGACGGGACATTTTTGGAATTTGAGTTATTATTTGATTTGAAAGCATTTTAACAAACTTTGACAGAAAATTAGAATAAATTAGAGGTAGAATATATTTACCACCTTTAGAGTGTAGATGCCTCTTGTGGCACTTTTTCTTTCTTAGAATACCTATCAACTATTACAACAGTGGAGTACGAAACTCCTTAATAAATATTACAGGCCAAACATTACAGAAATCATAAAGAATGATAATGAACAAAAAGATAAAGAATAACACTGTAAGAAGAAATATGACTCAGAAACAACCAGATCCAAACCGAAGATAAGAAAGGGAACATGGTTATGAAAGGCACCGCACCCACCAACAACCGACCCACGACTGCATCACCACCAAAGACCACAACAACTCCGATCATGAAGATCTCACACTACTACACGATCCCAAAGACCCCCCGAAAATCACCTAATTCACATAACTTTGAGTGAGGAAGAAGAGAGAGATAAACATTTTCTGTGTTCATAGCCGAGGGGGAGATCTCCCTTTTTAAGGGGTGAAAGGATGATAAAGAATGAAAGCCTTGGCTTTCCTAAAGCCATCACGTTAGCTAAGGAAAGACACCATAGTTGCCGGTGAAATGAGAGTTAGGGTTAGGGTTAACAAATAAGTAGGTAAGTAACCGGTTCGGATCGGGACGGATTGGGTCGGTAAGTGGGCCTGCCAGGTGGATCGGTTAGTGGGCCTCCTAAATAAGTTATTGGGCCACCTAATATATAACACCATCCTTAAATTATTATTCGAGTAGCAAAATGACTCTTAGATAAAGTATAAAAAGTACAAAAAAGACTCTGTCATTTGCAATTGTTGGTGTAGACCACCTTGCCATTAGGACCAAAATGCCCATAATTCATCGGTATAAAAATGGCTGGAAGTGAACATTTTTTTTCTTGCACCAATTTGTTGATTGTTTGTGACAATTACCAAATAAATTTAGGAGATTTTAGAAATATTATGATGCATTATTATTATTGGCAAAAATTTCAATGTCTAGAGGTAGCTAACAAATTATTTACTTTTCGTGCTGTCGGTCACAATATTATTTTAGTGATTTTTGTAGTATGAAATATGAATGCAAAAAGAGAACAGCAATTCGAACATCTTCGACGAAAAAATAATTTAGGAACGAAATTTGTAGGTTGTGCAAATTGAAATATACGTAAATCTGTATTTTGAGAAAAATTAATTTGGGATTTAGTGTTCTTGAAGAAAGCCCTCACTTTGGCATCAGACTATTTCTCTTTTGTTAAATCATTTTCAATGAAATTAATTTTTTTAATTATTATTATTGTTATTTATTTTATAAGAAAAATCAGTTGTTCTTTTTTCTCACTCTTTAGATTTCCCACCTCATTTTGGATATTTTCGTAATTATACTGTATCTACTAGCGTGTCATAACATGTCATGTCGACTCATTTTCTTAGGCTGATGTAATGGTATCAACGTATTTTGCTCTAAAAATTAATTTTGTTATTTTTTTTTGTAGTTTGGCGATTAACAAGAGGTTTTTTTTTTTTTTTTTTTTTTTTTTTTCGATTTGGGTGATGGTTCAAGTGGGGTGAACGTAGTTAATTCAAAAGAAAATTTTATTTTTAAGTAAAAAGATAGAGAAATTGTATGTTTATATAATAATAAATTATTATTTAAATTATAATTATTTGAAGTTAAATATTAACCTTTTCAAATTTTTGAATTTGAAATATTATTTGATATGAAAATATTTTAATAAACTTTGACCACAAATAATAATAATAATAATAAAATTTAATTTTTAAAATAAAAACTTAGATAAGTTGTATTTTTATAAGTAATAGATTAGTTTTAAAATATTATTGGAATTAAAACTATTTGTGTTTGAGATAATTTTAATTTCTTTTTATTATTTTTTAATTTGAATTATTATTTGTTTGTGAATATTTGAGCAAAAAATATAATAAATAATTTTTTTTTTAGTTTTTTACAAACAATAAGCATAAATTCTCTTATTTGGATTGTTGTAGAGTCTTGAGGTTCAAATCAATACGCTTTGACAGGAAAATATAAAACATTAAAATAAAATAAAAGAAAATGCAAATTGGAGGCTATCTCTTGATATATGGCAGATGTACTAATTTTTTTTTTGGATAAATGCAAATTTTATTAAATAAATGATAGAACATCGGTACAATACAATATGAAAGGCTAGACAGTCACCTCGACAGGCCAAGGGATCCGTCATAAACGAAAAAGTGTACAAATACTAATAGAAGAAGATAAATTAATACTAAGTATCCGTTGTTGATAGATGTAGTAATTTAAATTGTGGAGTTGCATAGTAGTTGAGGAATTATGTTTATCAGGTTCTGATGATCACTAATATAGTGAAGGTTGTATTAAGATTTTTTTTATACTATATTTATTATTTTTAGATAAATTTTGAATTTATTTTATCAATTCAAGGTTTTTATGTTGCAGTCTCGATACATCATAAATTTTAATATGTATAGACTCAACGTAACCATTCGATTATTTTGGTATTTGTGATTCATATAAAATCATATAAGTGGAGAAAATTTATAAGTAGACGCCTCCATGCAACAGGTATAATTATTGCAACTCTTAACATTCTTACGACCTTCACTTATATTTCTCTTACGACCTATCTGACTTACAGATAGGGCTGTAATCGAGGCATTCTCGACATAATTCTGATGGTAGTTTGTTTTGGGCTTCAGATTCAAGAGAAATTAGATCTTTTCAACTTACTTCAAATTAATTCCTCGACTGGGAGTTTTCTATATTACCCTTATAAATATATTTTCTTTTTTACAAAGAAAATATTTCAACGGCAAAATGAATCTTTCACGATTTTTTTAATTGGGATAGTCATAACGTATTTACTCGAAATTTATTATAGTGTACGTCTTTATTTTAGCCACATAATTAGATTTCGATCCCTAATTTTCTTCATACTCTGGTCCCTAAATTTCTTCCTCTTCATCCGTTTTTCATTTTTAATTTTGTACCTTTTCATTTCATCTTCTAAACTATTTAAATATCCCTTAAATTATTTCATGATTTTATAGACTTGTTGAAAGAGGCCGCGGTGTTATTGCGTATCATCCTCCACAGTAAAAATGCACCCCTTTGAGCCACCCTATCATGCATGGACACAGATACGGATACATCAATACGAAAAATATAAATTGATTAGGACACGATACAACACTGACATGACTATATATAATACATATTTTTATTATATATATTCTCAATTTCTCATAAAATTAAAATATACAATATCAAAAATACGAAGATAAAATATATAATAAACATGTCTCAAATCTATATTTTTTGAACCAAATGTGGCTTAAAAATATACATAATTAATTTATTTTAAAAATTACACGGTAAAAGAAATTCTATTATTCAAATTAGTTAAATCATCATGACAATCTCTCGTATTTTTAGTAATTTTATCCCAAAACTTTTAGTTTGAGATGAGTGAATTAATTTTTTTCTTTTGTATTAAGCCCAAAATTCTTTTTTTTTTTTTAAAAAAAAGACAACCAAAAACTTTTTAAAATTATAAGAAAAACCCTAAACGTGTCAAACACGTCAACATGCATGTCTCTATCGTATTAGTCGTTGTGTCTTTTTTTCTCTTTTTCATTTTATAATGTCCAAATATATCCGAATCATATTCATATTTGACATGTATCTAATATTATATCGAATAATTTTTTAGAATGTCCGTACGATTACAGTAGCCACCTAAATTTTACTCATAGTTTGAATAGGAAAGGGTGAGGTGGTGGCGTAAAGCTTTGTAATAGAGTGGATGAGCAGTGTGCAGAGTGGCCACGAAAGGCATGTGATGTTTGATATTGCAAAGAAAGAATGATTAAATGTGGATTTCGTGAACCGTGCGCTTGTGCGTGTGCAGGCCCCATTTTTAGCAATCTATGGCTTTGTTTGGTTTTGTGTTTTTACATTTCTCGAGATAAGATAAAACACATTCAATATTTGATTTTGTGTTTTTACAAATTATCTGCGTATTTTTATATTTTTATATATTCTCGCGCAAATCCACCCTCCTAATTTTATCTCATCTTATCTAATTTTATTTGAGAGTAAATTACCTCTTTTCAGGTATAATATAATTACAAATACGAACTATTAATTAAAAAATTATAAATATCTTTTTATTATTTGATGAAATATGTAATCCTTAGATAGAGATATGAAATTGTCAACTTTGCTCATACTCTATCTTTTTATTTTTGTTTTAAATAAAAACTTATAAAAAAATCGAACGGGATGGATGGAAAAATTTTAAAAATTATAAAAATTATCCACTTAGTCATAAAAAGTAAATAAAATTATAAATTTTTAATCCATAAGGGCATTTTGATCAGTTTACCATAAAAAATGAATGAAACGAATTAGGTTAATTGTTAGACAACTGTTAAAATCAGGAGGGGTATTGATAATTTTTCAAACAACGAGGGGGTATGCGTAATTATGTCAAACCTCAGGTGAGGTCATCGTAATTTATCTTTTATTTTAAGTTAAATTATATTGATATTTTCTGAAATAAGATCAAAATATATAAATATTCTATATATATATATATATTGTAAAATTTAACTAAATCTCTTTAGATTATAGTTATAATAAAATTATAGCTACATCTTTTGAAATTATAGTTAATATTTATAACTACACCTCATATTCAAACACAAAACTTACATAAATACCACTTGAAAAATATTACAGTAACACCCCTCAGAGGGTGTAACTGTAATTATGCAAAACACAAAAAGATGTTTGTGTAACTAACTTCAGGGGGTGACAATGTATTTTGCCCTTTATTTTCATAGAAAAAGGGTAAATTACAATGTGCATACCTAAAGTTTGATATATTTATGAATATTCCTCATTATTTGTGAAATTATCGATACTTCCTGATGTTCGATGAAATTATGCAATTCCTGGATGCAACCATAGAATTATCCTCGTGCTGCATTTTTTTGCTTTTGTTTTTTTTTTTAAATTGAAAAATTGTAAAAAATTGAATGAGATGGAGGAAAAAATTTGAAAAATTATAAAACAAAATTATCCACTTAATCTATAAAAATATTTCAGAGAAATTTTAAAAATGAGTAAAATTGTGATTTATTGTACTCAAAAACATTTTGATTATATCACAACAAAAAATAGATGAAAATCTAAAGAAAGTTAACAGATTGGCCTAGTTGTAGGATGATGGTTAAAATAAGGGCTATTGGTCATTTTCCAAATAATGAGGGAATAATTATAATTATGTCAAATCTCATGGGTGCTCGTCATAATTTACCCCTCCAAAAAATAAAATAAGATAAGTTTAGTTGAAATCAGATTCATTTTTGGAGTATGTGATTGGATACGAAATAAAAGTTTAATGATAATAGATTATGTGACGTATTAGATGTTTTACGTAAGAAAGAAAATATAATGATTATAGGTGATGTTTCTTAATAGTAGTAAAATATATTTTTGATACTTATTTATGTCAATTATACTTAGACCCATATGAAAATGTAAAATTACACTCTATCATAAATAAAATTTAAAATTACATTTACATCCCCTCCAAAAATTCATCAATTATACCTAGACATATTTTGTTAGAATTTGGATGAAAAATACTGACATAAACAAACCCCTCATTTAACGTTTTTATGTAATAATTCTGTACTTATAAAGAAAAAATATAATGATATTAACCCCACTCCATATATATATATGACATTTATCCCTTTATAAGTAGAAGAATTTACATAAAAACGTTAAATGAGGGGTCAAATTAAAAACTTATGTAATTTTTACTTACGTCAGTATTTTTCATTCAATCTCTAACAAAAAAAGCTTAGGTGTAAATCGATAATTTTCAGAAGGGAGTGTAAGTATAATTTTATTTTTTTTAAAAAAAATATAATTGAATATTTTCAGATAAAATTTAAATATAATTAACTCTATTTATTTTATTAGATAAAAAAAATTATTGTTACAACCAAATACCAGCTTGAGTTGATGGAATGGAGTGAGATGAAATATATATAATAACCACATCAGTGCTCCAAATGATTTCACCTTTTTTATTTTCAAATTTCAAAATTCAGACGGATGTGAAATATTTTATTTTTTTTGATTTTGGAAATATAAATATATTTTTGTTGATATAATTTTATTTCACAAATATTTTACTCTTTCTTAATAATTTTAATTTTTTGAAATTTCATATATATATGCACAAACAATTGAGTTTGTATTTTTGTGAGGTTTTGAAAACAAGAATCTGACCCCTCTCTATCTTGCTGTGTTTTTTACTTGCCTAATTTGAAACTGATTTTCATATTTTAATCTGACTAGTGTAAAACCATAGTTATATAACTTAATTTTTTTATATAATAAACAAATCTTTTTTGTAGATTAAAATTTTTTATTTTTAATAGATAAAATATAGTAGTTTTGAATTTTTAATCTATTTTGATTGTTATAAAAGACAATATTTTTTGATATATACAATATATTTTCAGTTGCTGCTAATCAAATGTTATGTGTTACTGTGGCAAGAAAGTGTGTATGAGAAAAATAAAAACTCTGACGAATGAGATTCTCACTTTAATGTGGTCCTTAAAAATCTCATTTAAAGACCAAAATGAGATTTTTATTGCCCCAATCATCATTATTATGTTACTCCTCCTTGAAATCGTGAGCTAAATTAAGACTACAACGTGCGATGGAGGAATTTCTTGCTACTGAAATTAGAATGGAGAATGATTATAGGAATCTCATATTTGGTACTCATGTGGCCGTTAAATAATTTACGAAAATAACCATGTAATGCTCACGTGGCTGTTAAGTGGGTGTTTTGGAGGAAAAATTTGGTCTTGTTCATCATCATGGACGACTCTTCTTCCATTTTGTCCAACCTGCTGGGAGCCCAAGTATAACTTTCTTCTCCCTTGTGCAAATTGGGGGTTTTCCCACTTGCAATATTGTCACTCTTATAAAACCTTCTTTCTGTACTCGAGCTCGTCCACGAGGCTCTCATACACATATTTTTACTGCAACCATATGATACTTGATTTTGTAGCGGCTGAATCACTTGATGAAGTCATATTTTTAGCACGAGACCTTTAATTCTCATGAGTTTGAAAGAACCCAAATTATATCAATCCTAATTTTATTATTTGACTTCTCTTACTAAAAGTTGCAGATATAATTCCTCAAAAAACAAAGCATGTGCTTCTCACGCCCCAACTAATCAATGTCCATATCAGTATCACTTGGCTATTTTCATCAAATACTTAATGACATCAATGAGAAAAATCGTAACTTACTGTCCTTAAAGTAAGAATCTTATAATCATTGGACAAAAAATGAACAAAGGCTAAATTATGAAATCAATATTGAGATTTTTCTGTGAAATGCACATTCCTCTTTTCCCTCTAAAATGGCGCACTTAATGGCTATGTGAGTCTCACGTGGTCATTTCTGTTAATTATTTAACGACAGAACTATAAATGACATAAAATGTAAGATACTATTCCTAAAATGAAATTCCTATATTAGGACAAAAAATAAACAGGGCCTAAGTTATAAGACCAAAATGAGATTCTCCCTCTAACTTCTCAATCCTCTATTATCTTTTGATAATTATTTCTTTCTTTTAAAAAAAATAATTTCATGTATCTTTTTTGTCATCATTTTTAATAAATTCATTATTTCTATATATTTTATCAAATAATAAATACTTTATTCAAACTAATATAAAAAAAATTACACACACAAAATGTGCCACAAATTTCTAATATTAACAAAGTCCCAATAAAATACATTAACAAAATTACCCCTATTTAACAAGACAATACCAAATAAGTTCTTCTCTCTTTTTTTTCTTTTTCTACTAACCTCTTCATTATTTATTTCTTAATTTTGTCCTTATCTCTTATCTCATTTTTCTTTCCCTCTTTCCACTAACCTCTTTTTGTTTAATTTTGTCACCCCTTATCTCTCATTTCACTTTTTTCATTCAAAGCCTTTTTATTTTATTTTATTTTTACTGATTCTTTAATTATTTTGCTTATCATAAATTATTTTATAACAAATTCTAATAAATATTTATAGTTTTAATTTTTAAATATTATGCGGACAATGCCGCTGCCAGCCTATATAGTAGAGCAAGGGCATTTTATCCTATAGGGTTTCCCCCTCCTTCATCACCCAATCCACACGTACTGTAGGTCTGGGAAAAAGATAAGTTCAAACAAAATAGACAAGCTTTAGATGCTTTCTTCTTTATGGCTCCTGTATATTAGAACTCATCTAAGAACATGTTAAATTTTAATTTTTTTTAAATTAAATTTGTATTTTTTTCGAGAATAAAGTTTGTAAATGTACCCGTTCTATTAGAGTTTGGACAAAATAAATTAATGTTAATAAACTTTCAATTTTACCCCGCATTTAGCATTTTGTATAATTTATTGATACTAATACGTTAGCAATATTTTTATACTTGTAAGGGGTACATATAACATGTATAAAGTAAAAATGGTGTAACAATAATCATATATTCTTCCAAATTATATCATTGGATAAAATATAACCGTTTATGACTAGAATTAGTCATATTGTCAATAATTTATACAAAATGTTGATGAGGCGTAAATTTAAAAATTTATCTACTTTTTGTTGAGATTAGCATATTCCGTCCAAACCTTAATGAAAGAAATATAGTTGCAAACATAAAACTCTCCAAAGGGGGTGCAAGTATAATTTTAGATATTTTTGAAAATGTGTAATTTTGTATTTTCAAAAAAAATTTAAATGTAATTGACTCATAAATAAATAATAAAACTAATGGAAAAAAGTAGAGAAATACTTATCCAAATTAAGCGAGCTTGGACCAAGTCAACAAATTATATGATAGGTATAGTATATTTTTGTTGAACACTCTTTTGAAATTATACTAATCATTTGACAAATGTATTATATATTAGTTTAGGTTTCTTTTTAAGTTCATTCCCCGAAAGTGGGGTGGTAGTTCAATTTTATTTGCACATATATACTATTATAAAATAAACATTGTAGTGGTACCAACTTTTAAATATCTAAATTTATTCTTTAATTTATTTAACACGTTCAATAAAATTTAATCAAAATAGTAATTATAAATTTTTTCTCAATAAATTCACTAAGATACACTTCAAACTTGCACACCCCTCAACTTTTGGTACAATTTTATGTTTTGAAGCCACTATCTCACTACAAATATCTAACTCATCAATAAAAAAAGACTTAAATATTTATAACTTTTAAATTTTTACATACGTATCCAGATCGATAAAAGACTTAATTATTTATGACTTTTAAATTTTTTACACACATATAGCGTGTACCTTGTAATGCTATTGTAAATCAAACAAGAACCGAAATGGCACCAGATTTTCTTTTTTCTCGACTCTCCAAGGAAATAAAATGCATCATCATTCTCATAATTGCTCTCTCTCTCTCTCTCTCTCTCTCTCTCTCTCTCTCTCTCTCTCTCTCTCTCCTCTCTCTCTCTCTCTCTCTCTCTCTCTCTCTCATAATCACAATACAGTTAATATACTAATTATATACAATTAATATACTAATTATCGGTAGCATGCATGCAGTAAGAAAATAATTACTATTAAGAAAACAATCCACATATTCATAAAATTCGAATTCATGAGCTCATAATCATGATACCTCATCTTTGACAATTAGATTATACATCATTGCCCTCGATATGAATTGCTACTTGGATAATTTCGTATGTCTATAAGCATTATAATATTACAATTTTATCCCAAAAAAATTGTTCAGGATAATTAGATCCATAATTACGGTATCTAAATGTAATATTATGACAGACTTCACACCCAAACAATTGACGTAATCACTGAGTATAAAACCAACAAGAAAATTGGACTTACACAAATTTCTTTTCCCTTTTCCAATAATGAAAATACCAAATCGAATTAAACCCACTTATAATTATCCCAATCAATCAGGTCTTTTTAGTGTTTATTCATCTTGTTACAATGTTCAACAGATGGCTGAAGATCTTTCATAAACAACTCTAAAGTTTGATATATTATGCAGGAGAAATAATTTTCTGAATTGAGTATGAGAAAATGTGGAACTGTTAAGGAATACACAAATATTTGTCAATCTGTATTGGATGAGCCAGCAGTTTCAGGCAGATAAAAGTTATCAGCCTCATCACAGTCATCAAAACTAACATCTGTATTCTCATGCACTTCCCATGACTCACTATTAGCTTCTGTAGCAGATGTTTTTGCCTTGCTATCGGTATCAATTTGGACATGGTATTTTGTTCTAATTTTGACACGCTTACCTTTAATATAGCGGTATTCCCATTTTGGTGGAGGATATTTCTTTTTCAATTTCTCATATTTGTCCAGCATGTCAAGTTTCTTGAAAACATCTCCAACCATCGTAACTATTGACATAGTCGGCCGGATACCAAGCTCTTCCATGTCTGCAAATATCTACAATTGAAATCAACAATCAACTTGAGCAACAGATTTTTATGTAGTAATAAATCTTTGAAACGTGCGTAAAAAGAAATCCTGTCTGAACGTTGAACTTAATGAGGAATGACATCGAATTACTTATTAGTTACCCATGAAGAATCTGTAAATATGGGATGGTAAAAGTTGAAAGGGGGTACCTCAAACATTTTTTCGTGCATTTCTCGTTGATAGTAGATAGAAATCATTCTTTCAAAGAAGATACGTGGCATGCTTTCCAAGTTCTCGGAAAATAATGTCAGCCATAGCTCTTCAGCCTCATCAAGCCTTCCATCCTCAGCCAAAGCATTCAGCAATATGTAATAGGTCCCCATCGTTCTTCCTTGACCTTTGCTTAGCATCCATTTTGTCACCTGCACTGCAATTCATAACTGAATCAAACAATTCCAAGCTAAAAACAGAGAGGGAAAAAGAAAATGTGGATGAATATACCTGAATTATCCTCTTCCACTCCTTTTCATTCTCAAGGTTTTTTAAAGCTTTCTTCACTGTGATCAAGGGGAATTCTAATTCCCAAGCAATGAAAGAATCAAGTGCACCATATACTTCCTCTTTGACATTTGATAATCCCTTTATCTAAAATGCCAGACAGAAATAGAATTACTTCTCTGTTTTTCAAGAAGCTGACTGGCAAGAAAATAGAACAAGTCTACAACACCGGTGGAAATTAATCAAACACTGCTGTTTACTTTGAACTAGACATAAAAATAGGAAAATCAGCTTACACATTCAACAAGCTTCAGAGACTTTGAAATGGTCCCTATCTTCTTTTTTGTTCTCCATACACGAGGATATCTTGGTCGAGGACCTTTAGCAGCACATTCCTGAAAAATATAGCAAGAAAACAAGTGTCCTGAGTGGATAATCTTATCAGGGATATATTACACCTAGCATCAGAAACAAACAAAAAATCAGCTACCCCACATCTCGGAAATATTCTTTGCTCTCCGTTCCCTTCATTCTCCCAAATAGTTCATGAAATTTTCCAATCTCTTAAAGGTCATACACTTAACCAGTTTTTCCACTTTCTTTGTTGAGCCGAGCTTTTAAATATGTCCATCTTCAAACCTCTGCAAGATGCCGCGACAACCCTCTTTCTTTTCTTATCCAATAAACAAGTTAATCCATTACAGGGGTTAAATCAAGAGATCCCCTAGACGATATCAACTTGCCATAATACCACATCATAAGTATCATTCGGCTACTGCAGTTATTATTGATGCCCTCTCATGGGCAATCAGTCCCACATCGAATTGCCTGTCATATACAGCCCAAGCAAATCCCATCTTCATCTTATTATAACTTCATACTGTCTCTTCATTAAGATTATTGTTAAATATTGGGGACAGCTGAAAGATATCATTAGTGATCGAGACTCTCGTTTCACAGGCGCATTCTGGACTGGAGCTCTAGTTGAGTCAGACTTAAGTTGAACTCAAGCTACCACCGAGAATTGTTCACACAATACCCCCAATGCGTGCACTCACAACTAATCAGGAGTGTAGCTAAGAAATATTTCTTCTGGCCTCAGGACAATCTACTGTCTACAATTTCAATAAAGATGTAAATCACAAATTATACTTTGTCCGACAACAGAAGAGAACGAGACAATTAAAAGTTGAATAGCATATCGATTACCAAGTCATAATCTCCCATTACAAGGAAGACACAAAAATTCGGAAATGCACTAATATTACTGATACAAAGTTTAAAAAGAAAAAAAACAAAAAAGCTACAAAAAGGATGTCCCTCTAACAAAAAGCTTACCACCAGACATGGACAGCGATTCCTCCCAAGCTTGACTGAATCTAATCTCATACTGATAGTGGCCAGAGGATGCCTCAAACTCAGCATCCTAAAAAGAAAACAAAAGAATATGAATATGCTGAAGATATAACCTAAATGGTAATAACAAACCCCGAATCAAACACCTAAAGGGCCATCCCGGAAGGCAAAATCAAAATTTTTGTACTATAATCATGCAGCCAAACTTAGATGCCATGGGAAAGAGGCAAGGATTCTTCGCAATCCCAACAAGTTAGGCGAGAAGAGAAAAAACAAGTAAGCATATACACTTAGAGTCCGGCTACCACACTTCACAAAACTGGAACTTGCACTTGAAGAATTTTCCCTTTTAGTAGGGAAGAAATTTGTTACAATAAGTGCAATATTCGTCGCGAGATGCTTTAGTAACGAAATCTGCTACCTCATTTATCAACAAACAGAGACAGCAACGCTGCTTCTGTCTAACCAAAAAACAGCAAAACAAAAGGGGCTCAATCTAGCTATGTTTTAACAACAAATACTTGAAGTTAACAGCAAAATCGCAAAAAATAGATTGCAATTCTGCACCCCTAATTTACTTTTCCCTCCACCAACAATTCCCAATTAATAATAGTCATAAAAAATTTCACTCTCAAACCACAATAATAGAATCTTATTATTTATAATGAATTGCACAACTTTCACAAGACCCAATCAAAATGCTTATACGCTTATTTGAAAGAGAAAAGAGAGGGGTTATTGTGAGAAAAACGAGGGAGAGTACCTAAGAACAAGGATGGCCCCGATGGCAGCAACAATTGAGCTTTGAGGTGTGCCGGAGGCGACGACAGTGCTCTAAGGTCCGGAGACACCGACGACGGAGCTTGGAGACGGACCGGCGATGGATCAACTCTTGAAAATTTAGGTCTTGGAGCTGATTCTCTTTGATCGAAAGAAACGAGAGAGAGAGAGAAGTTTCTATCCAGGTTATCTACTTATCTATCTAATAAATGTTTAAATTACTGCTATATAGATATTTTATATATAGAGAATATATATTGAAAATGTAAAACTAAATTAAGAGAGAGAAACGGTCCGAAAAAAGGGTACTTAAGGAATACATTTAGGTTTGTCATAATTTTTAATATTTTTTTTTATTTGAAAAAAAATATAAATATTTTTTAGAATTAATGCTTATCTAATAAATACCAGGTTATATAAGAATGTATTTATTAAACGATCATTAATTTTTAAATTATTTATAATTTTTTAAATAATTATAAATATTTATAATTATGACAAATTTTAGAGGAGCCAATTATAATTTGTCTAAAAGTTAAAAATTAGTGCCAACAAATTTCATTGTTTTTTAGAAAAATTTAGATTTTGAGACTATCATTTCTATTATCAATTTTACATTTTTCGAAAATTTAAAATATTGTTAGAAGAAAAATAATTCATACTTATAATATATACTTAAAATATATATAATTTATAAAAATATATTATTTCAAACTAATAATCATAACCCACCCCTAAAGGGAGGGGGGTGGGGGGCGTGGTGTTAATTTTTTTATAATATATAATTTTTATCGATTAAATCTAAACTCTTAATTTTTTTTATAAAAATTTAGAATTCAACGGTTAAGATTAATTTATTAGATCTATATAATCAATATAGATTCAACGGTCATTAAAATGAAAAATAATATATATTAAGTAAGGGTGTAACAGTTATTTTTTAAAAAAAAAATTAATGCCGTTAATTAGACTTTACGGAGATGGGCGATTGAGCTAAATTTAAGAAAACACAGAGGAATTTTTAGTCTATTTTAAAACAAAGGCCGATTTTTAGTGGACTTTCTAAAACACATGGGGTTTTTATGCGTTTTACCCCAATAAATTAGGCAATAAATTAGATCAATCATCAATACATTAATACAACAAAGAAAAATAAAATAAATTGCGATTAACTAATATTAAGTGATATAAATACTCACATAACTGGCAAGACTCAAACTTATTTATGAAATCTGAATTTTAACCATTAGACTAAGACATCATTAGTTTATCTTTTACTCATTAATTTTTAGGTCAAGAGACAAACACTTTCACTATTTTGTTAATACTTCACTTTTACCCTTCAAATAATTGGCGTTCCTTTTTTATGGGTAAAATTTATTTTAGTATTCGATATCTAATTGCAACTTTAAAATAGTCCATATTTTTTTTTTAAGTAACCTCAAATTAGTTGTTTTGTGAAAATCACCCTTTGTGAAAATGACCAATCACATAGTAAATATGATACATTTACTTTGTAATTGGTTTAATTCGACCAACCTAATACTTTCTGTCTCATACCCACAATTTTTGCTGAGTACTTTCTATCTCTTACCCAGAACTCGTATCATTATCTTTGAATTTTAAGATTGTCCATGTAGCATTAATCCATAAAAGCAATAGCAAATGTAACGGACAATGGGAATAGATGATTCCATCCGCCATCCGTCTTGATGGAATTATTATCTTTTTGCCATCAACTCTTCACACTCCTATAGAAACAAATAACTCACCACACTTGCAACTATGGTGAAAAATTTCATTCAACTCATCAGACGATACAGAAACAAACAGTTTAATCATATCACACAGCCTCCCAGTGATAACTCACAAGAGGAGTAACACAACCGGCAGCGAACAATCACTCATAAGGGACTGGTGCGCTCATTGACTTTATGTCTTCTACAAGACGCTCGAAATTATTATGCGATGACCCACCGTTGCTCAAGCATCGTTTAGCCGATTTCGCCATTTGATCGGCCCTCTCCAGAAACTTCTCTTTCCCCACATCCATAAGGCTCCTGACCATTTTCTCGATTATACTTCTATCGCAAGTGTCTTTCATGTCCAATCCCAGCTTCCACGCCTCCTCAACCAACCTACTATTTACCTGTTGATCGATGAAATAGGGCCAGCATATCATCGGCACCCCCTCGTATATGCTCTCCAGAGTCGAGTTCCATCCACTGTGAGTCAAAAACCCTCCAACAGACGGATGGGCCAAGACCTCCTCTTGAGGCGTCCAACCGACAATGTATCCCCTCTCTTTTGTAGCTTTTGATAGTTCCACCGGAACTTCACTTTCCCAGCTTTTCGCTGCAATAGAGTCCGGCCTTATGACCCATAGGAAACGTTGGCCGCTATTTACCAAACCGTGCCAGAATTCCATTAGTTGATTGCTTGTCGTAACTGCTAGACTCCCAAAGCTCACATAGATCACTGACTTGGGCGGTTGAGAATCGAGCCATGCGATACAGGACCTGTCCTCTTCCCATAAGCTATTTGAAAACGCTGTCGGCGACGTTGCTTTTGCCGCTAGTTTGGCTTTCAAATGCGCGTGGAGTGGTCCAATGGTATAAATATTTGGACACATGCTACGCATCTCCGCAAGAATTGGACCTTCGAGTTCCTCAAATGTGTTGAGAATGAGACCGTAGGCTCGGGGATTTTCTTCGCTCTCCGTCTTATACAGTTGAATATTTGGATCAGCTAAATCACCGGACCGACAAAAACTCGGCAAATCTCGACGCCGGAGGTATCTTTCCATGCCTGGAACACTCTTTACCAATATATCCAAGTCATCTCCTACAATAGAAAAGAGCTATAAGAATATACGCATCAGCCATGTAGTTGCAAATGTGAGCAACAGATACAAGGCCTTTAATTTGTCTTAAAGCATGGAGGGGAGAAAAAAATATGAAGATGACTTAGAACTTGGCTGCAAAGGAATCAGGCATTTCTTGGCTCATAGATAGTGCCGGGAAAATAAATCAAACTATTTGATACTCGACTGAAATCGATCGATAAATGTTCCTTTGAACCTGATTTGTTAAACTTAACAAACTAAACTTGAACCAAAAAAATTTGTTCGACAGACTTTCGAGTTCGCCTCTAGCTCGATTAGATTACTATAAAAATAATAAAATATACTTAAAAATATTTAATTATTCAAGTTCAACTTATGTTTGATCTAATCAAAGCCCATTTGAGGTCGATTAAATCAATAATGAAACCAAATTCAAATCCATTTTTAAGTTTGATAATAATTCAAACAAAATTTGAGCAATAGTTTGTTCAACTTAATTCGAATAATGTACCCTACTAATAGATTGTTATTTTCAAAATGGGTTCAATTGAACCCAAATTTTAACATCTAGAGGTGACAAATAATCTCCTATAAAGGTTACTCTATAACTAAATGAACCGTGTGCATTTCTAGCTTTTCAACAAAGTAAAAGAGATCTGCTTTGCAATTTCCAGCATGGTAAACTGGAGATTGGTGAGAGACAACAGCCTACTTCTGCCAGAAAATTTAGCACCGTTTGGTTAAACTTATTTATAAGTTCATACATCCTATGACATGATTTTCAAGCTTATTTTATCCAAGACCCGACCGGCCAAGACCTAAGACAGTAATCGGACAACTTAATTTATGCGAAAAATGAAAGCATGAGGCCGAATTAAATGGTTTCATGTAGGAATGAATAAGAAACATTAAGCCTCAATTGATGAATTAGGACGAGAAATTAGCTCTTCCAATGAATTGGGAAAAAAATGAGCGCTTCAGAGAAAAAGAGGGGAATTTGGCAAATTAGGGATCATGGAACAAGAATGCGTGTATTAACCATTTATCCACATCTCACCAGCCTCATTCACGCGTGAAGAACACACGTTGAATGTGGTTTTTCAAAATGAAAGGACTAAACTGTATCACCCTATATAGTTTTGTAGTTACAGGACAAAAAATAAATTATCATACTAGTTTATAAGTGTGAGGGATTTGGAGTAACCATCTTTTGATTAACTAGAAAACCCTCAAATATATTTGTTTCTTCACAAGATGAGCATGATGTAGAATAAAAGGCGGATGCATTCTGGAAGCATTTGGATAGGCAGAAGTTGAAGGTGTAGTGCCTTGCAGTGTAGTTTAATAGTAGAATTTCAAACGGTCATAACTTTTGATTTGAGAGGAGTTACGAGGCGATTTATTAAACGTTTCAATCGTCTTCGAGAGGATAATCCAACCTCCCACTTCTATTGTACTGAGGGCCACCATTTGTTTAGATCACCCTACGGGCATTTCTTTAGATTTTCCTATTTTTTTAGCCGATTTGAGTTACTTTTCATATATTTTATGGTTATTGTTTGGCTTGGTATTTTTCTATACTATTGCTAGGGAGTTGGTATATTTTTGGACCGGGTTCATGGGTTTTTGTGACGGTCCAAAATGTAGTCTGTTTTCAGCCTTGTTTTAAGCATCTTTCAATTTCGAGTTTTCAGAATATTGGAGACGCGTTCTTCTTTATTCTTCAATTTCTATTGCTTCCGCACTATCAGACCATCTCTTCAAATATACACATTTAAAAATAAATATAAAATATTAAGTCCAATCAATTCTATACTTTATTTATGTTGTCTTTGTAATTAAATAAATATAATAAAATTTTAAATTATGCACACATGGGCATCAAGGGGGAGAACCTTAAAGTAACTACCATGATTGACAAATTTCAGAGTGTCTCAAATGCCCCTAATTATGTTTAGATCCCACAAATAACCATTTTTTCTAATTACTTAAAATTTTGACCAATTATTTATTTTATATTTCTCATTTTTCATTCAATTAAACAAATATAATAAAAATTTCATTTTGCACACGTATCAAATGTGTTCCAATCGCCCGTTATAATTTAAGACTCCACAATTTTTGGTTTTAATTTCTTCACCTAACTACAATTAGATGGCTAATTTTATGAATCAAGCAAAATTAGTGATGGTTTGATTTAATCTTTTTTTTGGGTATCTATTAGCATTTTCACGTAGAGTAAAATACAACTAACCGATTTAATGAATAATGGCAGGTCTTCCATCAACATCAAGAAGAACATGAAAAGATAACCACAAACCCTAAAAGGAAGGGAAAAATAAAAAACCCTCTTCTCCACTGTCCGAATTCTTGATTTTGATATTTGCTTTGTCCAAAACCATTTTATCTAGAAAATTTTAATTGTTAAAAAAGATGAAGCATGTAATATTATGTCCATAATATCTTCAAAAACCCGTTTAATGCAATTTAAACAGTATTACAAATGATCAAATTATATTCTCTTATTATAAAAGAATAGCAATTTATCGTCTGTATTTTCGAAAAATACAATAAATAAATTACTGTAATTTAAAAAATACACAATCATAAATTGCTATTTTTTTTCATTAGAGATAACTCGCAAATTTGCAATATCAGGCAGGTTGCTAGCAGTTTTCCCCTACACATTCCTGTAGGTGAAATATTTCTTATAAAGGATTTAACACATTTAAAAATTGAAACTGTCGTAAAAATTAATATATTAACATACCTAATAAAACAATAATTCATAAAAAAACAAGAACACAAAGAATTTTCTCCACGTATGAGTCTATGACTAACCTTCAAAAGGAATCTCTCCAGCTTCGATGATTTTGGGAATACAGAAGAACACCCAAAGACAGGCAGCGCTGATCGTCCTGATATAGAAAATCGGAACCCTGACTTCATTAGCAACGTCACAAGTAAAACCCAGAATCCCATCAGCTATAACACAGGAAAACCCTCCACAGCGCAGCACCTCCTTGAACAGCGGCTTAGTCTTGCTCTTCAGGGAGTCGAAGAGCTCCAGGAAGCGGTCGCCCCGGGGGTGGGCTTCCGGCAGCCCATCTGAGATCGTCTGGATTCGGAATCCCGGGTAGGAGCTGAAGCGGGTTTGGATGTTGGAGTGGCGCAGGAGGCGGGCGTGGATGTGGTCGGTGACTAGGAACGTGACGTCTATGTGGGCAAGGCAGAGGAGCTCGGCGAGCTTGAGGGTTGAGTTGACGGGGCCTTGGAGAGGTAGAGGGAAGATGAGCACGTGAGGTGGGCGTGGGTTTTGAGACATTGGGAATGGAGAGAAGATGGAACGGTATGGAGTTATGTGTGAGTGGTATTGATTATTCTCTTGGTGGACTTATGCCCACGATACGAGGTTTTGGACAGTAGAGCAGATTCGAGTTGAGTTTTATCGAATTTGGGACTTATTATTATTATTATTATTTTTGTAATTTGGTGTAATTATATGAATTTTTATTTTTAAAATTTATTTTTTGATTGATTTATTGAAATTTAAATGAATTATTTTCAGTCGAAGTACACATCTTTATACGCTAAAGCATGTTAAAGTGGTATATCTTTACTTTTATAAGCATAGTTTAATTAAAAAAGATTTGTTCCACCTACAATAAATCGGCAAGTCAATTGGGATAAATATGACTTTTTATTCAACTTTTTACTGATGTTAGCACTAATTAATAAATAAATTTATTTGTTGGATAAAAATAAATATCAATAATACTAAAGGTGATTTCTCACGTCATATAAGATGTATATGTAATTAAATTAAACTTTATAGGAGAGTGGTATAACTATCAATGATTTTAAATGAATTTAAAATTTGTTTTGATTTCTTCTATTTTAGTCCATTTTTATTAGGGTAAGATACACTTTATCTTTCTGAACTATTTGTCATGCAACATCTACTTCTAAACTAACAAATATAACATTTACACCTTACAATTAAATTTTTAGACAATATTACCCTTGTGCTATATATATATTTAGTTCAAAGAATTGTGTTTAGCAATTTTTCATTTTAAGTTTAATTAAAATTATCTTAATTGAAAAAAATATTTTTTATTTATAGTAAAATAAAATATAGTTCGAATTTTTTATTTACAAACTGAAAGTTAAGTAATGAGTGAGTACAATAAACTCACAAAAAAAATTTATAAAAGATTTTGTTAATTTAGTAATAAAATTAAACTACTAACTATTTATTCTTTTAGATAAAAATGAGTAATTATATACTGATTTTTAAAACATATTTTCTCTAAAGTAAGTGATAAAAGTATTCATTCTTTTCTAAAAATATTTAATTAAGCATATATATATTTGTCAATTTATTTTAAAAAGCGTATATGAATTGTTGGTTATATTATATTTATTGTGTATATACTATATATATATGTATATATATTAATTTTATACTCAACTTTTAATTTAAATTCTTCACTAATTAAATTAATTTTAATAATAAATTAATATAATGATGATTTAATAAGTAAAATACTAAAACATATTGAAAATAATATAATTGTTCATAGCATAATGGACATTTTTATCCAATTAGAAGGACAAGTGTTGCATTTATTAATTTGGAGTGTAAATATTACATTAAAAATAGTTCAAAGAAATAAAGTATATTTTTTACCCTTTTTATTATGATTGGATTCGAAATTCGCCGGATCTCACCCCAAATTAGTCTGAAACTCATCTTAATCCCAAATTCCAAACATCTCATTGTAAAATGAGATTATTTGTTTCTTCAATTAGTTAATATATTTTTTTAAAATAAAGTTCTTATTATAAATATTTAATAAAATACTATTATGATAATAGTATAACCTATGTTAGAAATATATGCATTGGAAAAAAAATAAAAATATTAAATAATTTGCAAATATTACGCAAGGAGCAAGGTTTGGGGCAATCTGATATGGGTTTTAGACAGAGATCTGAGATCCATCCAAAACCTCAATCAACTAAATTCATAAAATGAAAGTAAAATGCATAAACTCTTCATGTATTTTAAAAAGTCTGTTAAAAATAGGTTAAAAATCTCCTTGTGTTTCTTAAATTAGACGTAGCTCCATCTCTTCATCTCTGTTAAATCCAATTAACGGTGTCAATTTTTTTATAAAATAATTGTTATACCCTTACTTAATATATATATATATATATATTTCAAACTATCAATTATGATTTATAGCAAATTAAAAGATTCAATGAATCTTAAATTGGGATATAAAAATTATTCGATAATTAAAAGCCGCATAAAGGGCATGTGCACCTTAAATTTTTATGATTTTTTTGCATCATTTTGAAAACACAAGAAGTTAACTTAGATCTTTATTTTCAAGAAGAGGGTTTTCTTAACAATTCAAATATCATGAAGACCAACGGAATTTATACCTAAAGACGGGTAATTTAATTTGATCTAAAAAAATTTGAACATTTAACATTACTTATTTATAATAGAATAGAAAACCCTAACCATAAAACTAGTTCCATGTTGTGGGTATGTTCATAAACTTGATGTCATCAATCAAACGATCCAAATCTGCATAAGACGACCCACCTTCACTCACGCTTGCCTTAGCTAATTTCGCCATTTCATCAGCCCTTTCCAAGAACTCATTCTTCCTCGACTCCATTAGCTCCCTAATCATCTTTTCCACTACAACTCTATCACACGTATCTTTCATGTCCAACCCTAACTTCCACACCTCTCCCACATACCTACTATTCACTTGTTGATCAACAAAATATGGCCAACAAATCATGGGTTTCCCCTCGACTATGCTCTCCAGAGTCGAGTTCCAGCCGCTGTGCGTTAGAAACCCTCCGATTGCTGGGTGGCCCAAAACCTCGTCTTGGGGAGCCCAAGTGACAATATACCCTCTTTCTTTCGTCCCTCTTGACAGTTCCGAGGGAATCTCCTCAGTCTCCGAGTCCAGCCCAGTAACTGAACCAGGCCTCCGAACCCACAAAAATCTTGACCCGCTATTCACCAACCCATGCCAAATCTCAAAGAGCTGGTCCTTTGTTATCACAGCAAGACTTCCAATGCTGACATAGATAACCGACTTCGAGGGCTGGGTATCAAGCCAAGAAATGCAGCTACTGTCTTCCCTCCAGATGCTATTGGAAGTGATGGTGGGCTGAGCTTCCGGACCTGTTTCTGCTGCCAGTCGTGTTTTCAAGTGGGCATGGAGGGGCCCGACAGCATAGATGTTTGGGCAGACATTTAGCATTTGGGATAATATGGGCGCCTCAAGTTCTTCAAATGTATTGAAAATCAGCCCCTGAGCAAGTGGGATGTGCTTGTCCTCCTTAAGGACTAGTTGGATTGTAACATGGTTAACGTCGTTGGTTCGATAGAAGCTGGGAAGATCACGGCGTCTAATGATTCCTTCCATCCCGGGTGCATTTCTTATAATCTCATCTAAGTTGTCATCTATACCAAACCAAAAAAATAAAATAAAATGGAAATACATAGTTAAAGAAGCTCAAGTCATGAACCTGAAAACCGGCAACTTTTTAATTCTACTTACCTACCAAACGAACCTATCCAAGAGTGAACGTAAAGATGGACATATGGATTGGCATATATGTCATGTGGTAGGTGATATGATAATTTTATGCATTAAATATCCTTATCACAAACTAGTTTCCAATATGCTTCACTTTTCACTCATCCCACTTTTTGTAGCGTCTCTATATATACCTAATATCCACTATCAATAAAGTATAATTGTCTATAACAGTCACAAAGAAATTTTAATCCTCATCACGAGTAGCTAAACGGTGTGAAGATCAAAGAAATTAAAGGAGACTGAAAGATTGAATTTTTTATTTCAAATCTACTATATGTTATCTGTTTTTTTCATTTAACATAGACGCCCACATGTACAAAGATTATGTTATTTATTTGGGTATTTTAATTGAAATAAAAAATGTAATAAAATTTGGAATTAAATAATATACAATTTGGTAAAGAGAAGGTGGGATTGGAGGAAAATGGATTAGGTTACTGGACTTTAAACTATCGTAAACAGAAGTAATTCAAATATCATAAAGATCGATCACAACGACGAATTTTCTTCGTGCTTCCATTATCAAATTAACTATATATATATATATATATCCATGAAAGGCAATCTAGGTTTCTGAAAAAAGATTAAGATAATTGTGTTCTACACACCTTTGAACGGAAACTCCCCAGCTTCAATGAGTTTAGGCAAACACAGATAAGTCCACAATCCACACGGACTAATAGTGTCAAAATACAGCAACGGGACACCAATTTCTCCAGCTATACCGGCAGCAAAAGTGAAAATCCCATCAGCAATTATGCAAGTCACCGGATTCTCAGAACCAGGGCCGTATACTCCAGAAGTCACCATACACCGGAAAATCGGGACAGCCACAGCGTCTATGGATTGCAGCAGGTTCCATATTTCGTCCGCAGTCCGGGGATTCTCTTCTGGCAGGCCGTCAGGGACTGTGTCGAAACGAAAGTTGCTATATCTTTTGAAGTAAACTTCAGCTCCGGTGCAATTCCGGAGGCGTTCTTGGATGTGGAGAGTGTTGAGGAAGGTGACCTGGATTTGGCCAAGGCAGAGAAGTTCAGCGAGTTTGAGCATACAGTTGACGGGGCCCTGGAGGGGTAGAGGGAAAATGAGTACATGGGGAGAAACAGCTCTTTGATCAGACATTTTACTGGGTTTGTTTGATCAATTGTTTCACTTTTCTTTCGGGAAAAAGTCCCAGGTTTTTTAATAATGAAGCCTGTTCGAGTGTTGGCTTCATTGATGTCAATTACTGTTTTGTCCCCTTAAATTCAGGGTAGCCCACTGGTTGATGTTAGGGTTTATGGGAATTTCAGGTAGTATTTAGCATACGTCAATTTTTGGACCAGTTCTTGAAATCATTATTGATCTTAGTTTGGCTGATAGTGTCTGAATTCTTTTTTGCCGAGTTAGCTAAAATAGCACGTCTTTGGATAATAAAATACTCTCTTTATTTGGAAGCTATTAGTACTATTATTGTTATTTTTTTACATTGGTGGACTAGCTACTTAACATGGTTGTTTATTTATTTATTATATATAATTTAATTAATATAGTTTAAATTTTATGAACTTGAAAATTCAATTGAATTATTAATATGTATGATTTCTCTTAAAAAAGATGATTAAATGAGATTCAATCTTATTTTACGGAAGACGTTGTAGTTATAGAGGAAGTGACATTTCTCGTTTCATATTTTAGGTACTATATACTTTTAATCTTATTGTTTATGGAATACTCGAAAATAATATCATAATTTTTGTCCATTGACTTCACATTATTATTAGAGAAATAATTTAATACATAATTAGTTTACACAAAGCTAGAAAAAAGACATTCAAAATGTTTCTTATTAAAGCACATAATACTTTACACAAACTATTATTATTATTATTATTATTATTATTATTATTATTATTATTGATGCGTTTAAAAAGCGCACGAGTCCAACGAATATGCACTATGCTCAAAGCTTGGGTCAAAACGGATACAAATCTTGAAGGAAGGACCTGCAAAAAAGGTGTTGGCACTCCGACGCCCAAATTATTATTGGATTTGAGATTGAATAAAGTCAAAATGTAAATAAATATAATTGAAATCGAGATATGGTGAATAAAGTTGGTGAAAAGTGTAAGAACACTTGATAATGTGCTTGTTGAGTGTTTAGAGAATGTTTTAAAAAGTGTTTAATAAGTATTTAGAGCGTTAAAGAGATTATTTAGAGAGTAAGAAAGGTGTGAGAAACGTTAGAGGGTCTCATGAAGGTGTCCCCATATAGAAGAGTAAACCCGTATTTATAGCGGGTGTTCCCCTGCGGTGGAATTCTGCACGTTCCCTCTATTCTCGAAAAGAATGGATAAAGTTTGTTGGGATAAGTCATAATATGTTTTTATCTTCGATTAGGTGGGCCTTTGGATGCTTATTTCTGAGTTGAGGAAGACCTTCATTTGTGAGAACTCCTAACTGTTAGGGAGTCGCAGCTGTCAAGGAGTCGAGGGCTTTGGAGGGGCTTCCCTCATCTGCAATGAGTCCTAGCCGCCAGGGAGTCATTCCTTACTTAATTTGTCTTAAGAGACCCCTTACCTATGAGGAGTCATAATTGCCAAGAGAGCCCTTCTAGGGTTCATGTGGTCCAAGATGGTTGCTAACACATGGGATGATAAGATTTCACGTAGGAGAGTGGGCTGCCACGTATATGGGCCTTTTGGGCCAAATGTTTTGTTGTGTTGTTTTGATCATGGGATGTCTTGGGTCTTCCCTTTGCCAATATGTTATCTAGGGAATGTCTGTCAGGTCATTTTAGGCCTCCTAGGATGTTATGGGCCTATCATTTCTTTTTTTTTTTTTTTGAATTGCTTGAACCTATTTGGGCTAATTTATTTTTATACACATCAATTATTATTATTATTATTATCATCATCATCATCATTACTATAAAAGAAAACCAGTTTTTGAATACCCAATTTACCATTTATTTCCTTTCTTCCCATAAAAGAATTGGATCAAAATAGTAACTTTAATATTAATAATTTCATAGTTACAATTTATTTATTTATTTATTTTCTCTAGTTTTACTCCTTCACTTGTCTTTTTTCTTCACAAATTTCTATATTTTAGTAAATTCATAATTATAATTTTTTTTTCAGCTTACTTCACATTTCCTTTTTCTTTTTACTGATTTATTTCTCCTTCCTTCACACGTCATATTTATTTCTTTTCATAATCTTTTTTAATGTTCATTTCATCATACAATTCTTTTTTATGTACAATTCAAAAAACTAAATTTATATATTCATAATTGTTAGTATTACACTGATATGACTATCATCTTACATTGTTTGTACTGTATAACTTAATCAGACCGTCAAAATTTAGATTAAACCAACAAAAGAATACATATTATTAAGTTTTGGACTTATTGCGTATATAGATGTCGAGATATTATATTTGGAACACAAGAGTAGTCTTTTGATCCGGTGCACCATTGAATCAGGCCATGTGATTTTGAATAAAAAAAGCAGATGTGATTGCATGGACACAATCTTATATGTATTTAAGTTTGGCATGAATCCAGTGCATGGATTTTAAGATATCGTATTTCAGAACATAAGTTTTGAAATTTAAACACATTGTAACGGCTTTTTACACGATTTTTTATATTAACAAATTGAAATGACTTTTGGTACTAACCTTGGAACGGGCATTTGAAAATTGGATTTCCTCCAAAAAAAAATTAGAATTTTAGTCAAACCAATAAATTGTACCAATTTTTTTTCAACGACTTTATATAATGGCCATTCCAAAATTTCAATTTCCCTCCACATTTGAGTCGGCGTCAAAATAGATCCGTTAAATATTGTAAATTTTGGAACGACATTTGTAACACATATTTTAAATTTTTGGCCATCCCAAATTTTAATTTTAATTTTTTAAAAAAATTAAAACTTCTTCATAAAACATTATAAACTTAAATATTTCAAAATTTGAAACTGCTATTGGAACGACTTGTAGATCGTTCAATTGTATTACGTTTTGTAACGACTTTATATTCAATCTTTGGAACGAATGTTCTTTTTCTTCAGTGGCCGTTACAACGCCAACATGACCTTTCCAAAAACCATAGTTTATTTATAGTAGTAAAAGATTTGTACCAATTTTTGTGACGGCCATAGCGAATTATATATTTGAAATTGTCTTTTGAATGAATTTTAAAACAGTGAGCTTTCACAGAAAGAAAAGTTGTTCCAAATTCTTTTGGCAAAAAATACAATATTAGTAATTATTTTTCGTTTCAAAGTTGCTACAAAGACCGTTCCAGTAAACTCGTTACAAATCTCGCATTTTTTTTTTATAGTTTTTTAATTTTAGATCATTGGTTCACATTTAATCTATACAAATAATTGGTAAAATTTTTCTTGACAACAATCGAAGATTGTTATTGAATAAAATAATAAATATAAAAAAGTTATTTTTATTCTTATTATATGGATACAGGAACTATATACCACGATTGTATTATATATATATATATGTATATATTAGCACTGTGCAGTGGGCATGAAAGTAATTTCGATGATGTTCATGAGCCCAAGATTTGATACACATCATATTGTTGATAGGAAAGGGGAAAGAGGCCATGGCTTGGCTTGTTGATATAGTACAACGGCAAAAAGGGGGAATGGCAGTGGTGGGTGTAGGGGATGACTGCTGGGAAACTATTTTTTTTTCTTGTTCCCATATTGCTTTCACAAGCTCTTTCATATTTGCATATATTAAAACTTTTACTAAAATTTTAAAAAGCGTGGGTAGGTGAATTATAAAAATAAAGCTATTAGCGTGTGCATTGAGTCCTAATTGGTACCGGATCATGCTCATTTGATTGAACCCCCTATCAAGTTGATTGAGAAATGAAAAATGAGATTTGTTTATTTAAGGGTATTTTCGTAATATGTTGTTTATTAAGGGTATTTTTGTAATATGTTGAATTAGAACCATTGGTAAGTTTGACTGAAACAATAATAGAAGAAATAGGGTGATTAGAAAGCATCTTCCAAAGTTGAAGGAGGCCGAAGAGGCAAATCCGAAGGTATTTTAGTCCATTAAAAAAGTCGTAAAATAAATAAAATTTTAATTTTTAGTTTAAAAAGATATTTTGATCAATTCACCGTCAATAAATGAACTAACGAATTGAACTAATTGTTAGATGGCAGTTAAAATTAAAAGAAGTATTGATAATATTCTAAACAACAAGAAAATATTTATAATTATTCCAAATTCTAAAAGAGTACTATGTAATTTATTCTTTATATTAAAGTCTTTTTAATTACATACACATTGAGTATGCCCCATTACCAATACTCATTAAAACTCAAAATATAGATAAACTACAATCATGTGCAAACCATAAAAAACCTATTACTAAAGAAGAGGAATACACCATTTTATATACACTGAACTGATATGATGGGGCACTTGTAGCAATAGTTCAAGTCAAAACACTGATTAGTGCGAGGCCATTAATTTCATGGAGAGCCCACACCAAAATATCATATTAAATATTCTGATAGAATTAATTAAAAAATCATGGTTGAATTTAAATTTTACAATTGATCTTATTTTAAACAAAATTAATTTAATATAAGTCTAAATCTATGGCCAATTGTAATAGAGGAAATCATTTTTTTCTTTAATAATAAATTGATCATGCAAAGTAGCTAGGAATCAAGATCACCAAATTAACTTAATACATATATATATATATATATATATATATATCAACACAAGAACATTATTGATTTTGATTTACATGCAAAACATCCACAACCACCAACAGTGTTACACTACACACACATACACACACACATTAACAGTGACTTAATTATTTGCTTCTACACCTAATTACAAAGTGAGATTTGACAGAAAATCACAAGATCATTCAACCTGCGATGTCGATTGCCTTAACCTCAGGCCTCTTCTCTTCCTCCTTGGGCACGACAACCGTAAGAACCCCGTTTTCCATCGTGGCCTTCACCTGATCCATCTTCGCATTCTCCGGCAGCCTGAAGCGGCGGAGGAACTTCCCGCTGCTCCTCTCCAGCCGGTGCCAAGTGTCGGTTTTCTCCTCCTGTTCCTTCGTCCTCTCCCCGCTGATTTGCAGGACTCTCCCGTCCTCCACTTCCACTTTCACTTCCTCCTTCTTCAGGCCCGGAAGATCCGCCTTGAAGACGTGGGCCTCCGGCGTCTCCTTCCAGTCGATGCGAGTGTTGGCGACGGCTGTGGTTTCCCGGGCGGAGGAAGGGAGGTTGGCCACGGCAGAGGAGAAAGGTAAGCCCTCAAAGGGGTCCCAGAGATCGAGAGAAAATGGGTCGAAAACGTTGCTCCGGCGGCCGGTGAAGAAGCTCGGAATCAGAGCCATGTTGTAGAGAATTTGCAGTGATTATCTCTGATTTTCTTGAATATCGAGACGTTTGCTGATGAAGAAAGTCGTGGGGAAAGGGATAGACAATGAGGAATTTATAGGCGGGGGGTGAATTGTTTGGTGATTTCTGGAAATTTTCATTCTTGTGGGATGGGATTAATAAGGACAAAGACGAAGTTCCAGACGAGGTTCCCCGCACCGTTTGTCGGCGTTGTCCCTTTCCGGGTTGTAGACAGATGACATCGTGGGCTGCCCTCTGGATTATTTTCTTGGAATGGCCTAGAATACTCAATCCGCCCAACATATATCTATCTTGTTTGATCAATTTCGCTACAATATTTAAAATAAGGGCTAGTCACATCTTTCGTCCACCAATACATTTTTAGTCTTATTATCTACAGGAATTTTTAAAATAATCCAATGTAAATTATATTTTTTTGTCTTGGGACTTATTTTTTATTTTGGTCCCATATTGTAGATGTTCACAGTTACGTTTTATAAATGCAAGTCTTTTTTAATTTCAGGACACAAGACGGCAGTAGTTAAGTTGCTACCAATAGATGCTTTTTCCGTTGAATGGGTTCAAATTTAGAGAAAAAATGTACTAATAAATGAAACTATGGTGGGAGATACTTATTTTATCTTCTTACTCGTATATAAAGCTAATTTATTTTCTTCTCTCTTCCGTTTAGTAGGAAAAAGTCTAAAACATGACTGCAAAATGAGAAGTTTTTTGTCATTGTGGAAGGATTGCAAGTTTGAGAACCTCATGGGCTGATAACAATCCAGGTAGGAGGTTTTGTGGGTGTTCGAGAGAAAGAAGTGGGTGTGGGTTTTTTGTCACACATTAACGAGTCTTCACAACTTTTTCCGAATACCTGCCAATGTGTTAAAAAAAAAAAAAACACACCAACTGACTTTTTTCGATCACCCAAAAAACCTCATACTTGCTGTCGTCAATCCATGAATTTCTCAAACTTGCAAGCCTTCCACAATGTAATATTAGTTGGATCTAGGACCGTTGGATTTTAATGTAATATCGGGTCAAATTCTACACTCCAATAATTTGTAATTTGGAGATTGAATCACACTCCAACAATCAAACCAATATTTTCAAATTTGAATCGGTGATTGAACTGAATAAATTATTAGGTCACTGATCAAATCATTTGGACCAGATTGAAAAAATAGTTAATCCAAAATATATTATATACATGTATGTATATATTTATATCATGTCAATATACTATATATCAATTGATTAAATAAATATAATTTATAAATATGGTACAATTTATAAACGAATACAATCTACAACAATTTAACAATAAAAAGCCAACAAAGCTCTTGGAGGAAACAAATTAAACCAAAATTCAAACTAATAAAAAATTAAAATTTAAAATCCCAAACTCTTGAAACTTGAATCCTTTGTTACTTCCCCTTTTGAATTAAACTGAGGTAGCAACCGGTGCCTCTATAATTTTTTTTTAATTGGATTATTATTCAAACCTTTACACTGTGTTTGGATTAATAAATTTGAATGCATATAATATATATATATATATATTTCAAATCTCTAATAACACAACATCTGAATTTATTTAGATAATTTAATATAATAAAGTATTTCAAATCTTTTCAACTCTCATTTTTAAACTAAGTTTCGTAAAATAGTGATGAATTTCAAATTTTTCTAATGTTGAATAATTCAAAATCTTTTGTTAGACATTTTCATCAAATTTAAATCATTCCATCCAAATGCAGCTTTAAACTTTCAGAATAAGCAGAAAAATCAGAACATATATCCATAGAAACTCAAGTAATAATAATATTAAGAATTGAAGTTCATTATATTATTTATACATGTGTATATCGGACAATCCCAATTGTATATAAACATCCTTGGGATATTTGATCCTCCACAACAATGGCCAACTAAAAAGTAGCCTCACTAAGTAACTATATATAAATATATATGTAATCCCATCCTTGGCTTCACCAACACAAGCCAGATGCTCTATGTACAAATTGACTAAAAAATTTTCAAAAAATAAAGGATATTTGTAATTACGCCAAATTTTGGAAGACGCCGTTGTAATTTACCCCACAATTCTAAATCTACAACTCTTCATATGTCTCAAAGAGTTCCAAGCTTTCTTCATCAATAGCTACCACTTTTGCAGAACTAATCCTGCAAGAATTGCCGGAAATCTTGTGCCGCAGCCCCCCACTCTTCACAACCCCACCATTAGCAACCACACCGCATTCTTCGTCTTCCTTCCTCAAGTCGGCCGGAGGCAAGAAAAACTCTCTCGAGAGCCCTTTGATGTTGAAGTCCACTTCCTCAACACTCCACTCCTCTTCCATTCTTGATCTTGTATCGAACGTTTTTGAATTCTCCCCAAACCTAAACAACGAGACGGTGGTCGTTCCTGCATGAGCGATGTTAACACCGTTTATCGTTCTGTAGTCTTGAATAGACGACTCCATCGTCGTCTCCCACAAGACGTTTCCTCCAGGCGACTTTATTCTCAGCAAGTGGGAGTCTTCTAGTTGGATTAGTAGGCCTGTTCTTTGGCTGAAACAGCCGCAGATAGTGTGCCTTATTATCTCCACGTTGCTGCTGCTTCTTGCCCTCAGGGTGGAGGGATTGGCCTCGAGCTTTAGCACGAAGCAGTCTTCGTCGTTGACTGTCTTCTCGCCAATGCAAACGGAGTTGCAAAATAAGTTGGCTGTCGACTTTGGATCGAGCCCCTGTTGACATCATTGATCACAAGAAGTCAGTGAAAATTGTAACATTATTCTGATTTACATGTCGTGCATAAACTAGTGCTAACCCAGCAAATGTTAGTTGCATTTAACAGTTCGAATAATTCTTTGTACAAAACAAAATTTTGGAAGTAAAAGATGGAAAAAGTGAGTACCTGCAAGGATCGACGAAGAGGCCTTGGCGGACCCCGAGATGCATGAGAATGCTGCCATGGAGTTTGTCGCCAAGCCACTTTACCATTACTGCCGGCACTCATTTTACAACCTGAAACCATCAGCTCCAAATTCCACATATCAGGGCTCTTCTGCCACAGCACGAATCCTCCTAATTCCCCCGGCCGGCCGTGTTTTCTCGTTCTCAACTTAGTGTTATTGCTGAGACTCAAGTTGTCTCCAGCCACGAACTCTGATGCTGCCATTCTCACCTTCCCCATTGCGCACATGCTGTCGATAGAGTTCAAAGCGTGCTCTCCTCCGGAAGCTGCTATGTACTGTTGCACGATGTATTTGGCCATTGAACTCTCCTGCACATAATCATGTAACAATTGTGTCTAATTAGTTATTATGAATCTAGTTTACGATATCTTAACTAAATATGTCGAAATAGTATAAGCATAAATATAATATCCACGCCTAAGCAACGGCTATGATTAGCTGTATTTTTAGCAGGCAAGACTACAACATTAGGCATAGCTAAATACTATGACAGGTGTTTTCATTGTAACTAAAATCAGGATAAATGCTTTGGTAAAAATATGATAAAAATTTAAGTTTTATCGGTTTTGATTTACCGCGATGCTCAAGTGACAGTAATTTATAGTGTACAAAATAATTCCAATAGTTTTTGTAATAAAAAGAAATCATGTTCTTCTTATAAAAGTATACCCCATATATATGCCATCATTATATGAAGAAGAAAACACATATCAAACGCTACATCGAAGCTTGGATCACGACTTACAATGGGATGGCCTTTGATGTTGTGATCATTAACGGTCCGATCACATCGGACGGGAAGAGGGATCAAAGGGGCTCCAATCACTCCGAGCAAGAACTGAATCTCGACGTCACGCCCAGCCGAAACGGAACCCTTCTCGATGTGCGGCCTCGTGAGCCAAGACTTGATGCTCCGCCATGACTTGTGCTTGCCGGAGACGAATATTTCTTCGGGGACGGGCACCTCCAGCACCGTCTCAAGCACGTCGTCTCTCACGAGATTCGGGCACAGCGTCCTCATCGGCTGCAAATTTAGGTGTGTCTGTGTGTATGGAGAAGGAATTGAACGATGAGTAGTTGAGAGACGAAGAAGAGGAAGAAGAGTTTATATTGGCGTCGAGTATTTTTGGTTTGTAGTGAGGAAAAACGACTAACGTGGGAGTCTTTGTCTTTGTCGTGACAGCACGCTCAATCTTTTAGTCTGTATGGCCGGGAGACAATTCCTTGTTATATATTAAATCATGGGGTGTGATAGTCAAATGAACATGTTACAAGTAAAGTAATCTCAAACTTTTTTATTCTTTATCATTGTTGCTTTGGTATAATGGTTAAGGTCGAACATTGTCATACCAATATATGGTTCAAATTCCTGCCAGAATATTTGGTGAGACTAGGCGTACATCCTGATCTGTGTGTGCACAATCCTCTTTGATGGGTTTATAGAGTATTACTCCTATTCTCGCATTCTTTAACCCAAAACATTACTCATCCTCCAACATTATATTAGTTTTTACAATGAATGGGAGATAGACAGATTTTTACCCAAATCAATTTTGACTGAATTAAACCAACTGTATAGTAATTGAATCAAAGCAAATGTATTATATTTATCATGTAATTTTTTTAAAATTATACATCAATCATACAACAATAAATATATTATACTTACATATAATTGGTTCTGATCTAATTAGAATTTCCCGACCAATTAAGTGGAATCTTTCGAAGACATAAAAATAATTGCATGCTTGCTGATCATACGAAAATCTAAGCTTAGGATCAATGGGAATCGGGAAAGACCAAAAATGCAATTGAGAATATCAGATGTCTGCCCGCCCTTTGATCTTCCACGCTGTCCAGGAGACAAATCTGTCTGTGATGGAGAATTTTATTCGTAAGCTGACTCGGCATATAATTTTTAATTCAATATATATATATATATATGGTTTTATATATTCTCGTTAATAATTAATAATAGTTGAAAGTAGAGCGACAATGATCGAGTTCGAAGATAGCAGAATTTGTATATATTTGTAAACTTCTTACAAAATCCTTATTCAGATCGGTTTTTATTTGATTGAATTAATAATTATATATATATATGGTTTTATAAATTCTCGTTAATAATTAATAATAGTTGAAAGTAGAGCGACAATGATCGAGTTCGAAGATAGCAGAATTTGTATATATTTGTAAACTTCTTACAAAATCCTTATTCAGATCGGTTTTTATTTGATTGAATTAATAATTATATATATAAATATTATTTTATTTCTTATGCAATTAATTGTGAATTATAAAATTATGTAATACCTCATTTTTGTTTATAAATACTTCATTGTTGTTTATAAAAACTATAAATATCCTCTTAAAATTAATATTTGTCTAATAAATACCCTCTTATAACAGCCTATTATAGGAGAGTATTAAATATCTCTTAATTTCAAAAAAATATTTATAATTTTTTTCAAATTATAATAAGGTATTTATAATTATAATAAACTTTGAGGAGTTCATTCACATTTATTCTAAGAATAATTACACTCCCTTTTCCTGAGGTTTTGGTATAATTACACGTAGACCCCATGTTGTTTGGGAAATTATATCTAACACTCCTGAAATTTGCTTCCATCTAACAAATAAGTTCCTTCATGAGTCAATATTCACTGAATTTGTTGATATTAACAAAAAAAAAAAATTGAATGAAAATTGACTAATATAGGGACTTATTTGTTAGACGGAAGCAAACTCAAGAGTGTTAAACATAATTTTTCAAACTTCAGAAAATTTATATATAATTACATCAAATTTCAAGAGAGGGGAGTGTAGTTTTCCCTTTATTCTAATTATAATAAAATCAAACCACTTTGATTAAAATCGAATTTGTCGGCTGGAGCAGTCACATGCAACAACATCGTAGTCCTCCAATAACAACTTTAGTTAACAAGACGACACTTACGACACTTGATTTGATTGTCTTGATTCATGATCATTTGGTAATTATTAATTAAACTAATAATAATTCTTAACAAACATTAATTATTGAATCTACCTTCCAAGAATCCGCCACGTACCCCACTTGACAAAATTTAGGTGCTTTAAAAAGTCGCTAATTATGCCATGCACGTTCTTACGAAGTTGCCAACATTTCTTTGAGTTGGGCGTTTCAATATCATTCATTTTTTTCTTTTTCTTAATTAGCCAATCTGACACCTAGTATATGTATGTATATAATTAATTAGATATAAAATAAATTATAAAAATAAAAATTAATACTTGATTAATGTGAGCGAAATCAAATTAAGAATAAAGACGATAATATATTGAGCGAAATCAACATTTATTACATAATTTTGTCTATGGTCAAAATAATTAGTGATTATTTTTAATTATAGTTAATATTTTGAATTAATTTGCAAGAACCGCTGCTAATAATATATAATTATGATTAATTAATTAATATTCTTTATAATTTTTTATTTTTTGACGAAAACAATTAATTGTAGTGGATAATATTCTCGTTCGCTCGTATCATCAATCGATGAATAATAAAAAAATAGAGTCAAATTATTTCTTAATGGAAAAACAACTTGAGTTGCGGGCTATGAAGTTTTTAAAATTTTTAATATTTGAGACAATAGTTAATTGTGGTACTCACGTGGTCATGAGTGGCATGAAAGGGATAAGGACAAATTGTTCTTGTCCAATAAGTTAACTTTGTAGGCATCCAAATTAGGTTTATAGCTTGTCTTGTCAGACATTAAACATTGTTCAGATATTGTAATTGATATGGAGCGTATAATAATATCATCAGTTCCAAAGGAGGTATTTGAAAATATTATTGTGTGTATGACGACATCTCATATTTACTCAATTATATGGTATGTGTGGCAGCATGATCAGTTTTTAAATGAAGTGTTTCGAATAATCATGCAAATGACCACTTTTCAATAAAAAATGCTAAATAATACTGCTGCAATGACGACGGTACAATGTCCAACAATGAGGCGGATATGAGACCTGGAGTTTGTAAGTTGTTTAAACTCTTTATTTGCTGCTATTATGGAATGAGTGACATGCAACATCAGTAATTTATTTGGAGATAAGTGATAAATACATTAAAATTATAATAAAATGTATGAATTTGATTTAAAATTATAATAAAATGTATAATTATATAAAAATTGTTATTATTAGTAACTAGTAGGGATGGGTGCCTTCGGGACACAAACTCTAGGCACTAATTCTTTGACGACATTTATAACAAAAATTGCAAAATGATAACTAAATATAACTAAATATACATTAGCATGAACATAATCAAGTACACACGATGATGATGAGGGATTTGGGTGAGGTGATGCAGAAAATGTACCTTATGTTGTTTTACTAGTACACAATCATCACATAAATCCATTTTATTTACTTTATCAGTTAAGACACCTTCTTTATGTAATAATTCTAGACTTCTTATATTGATGTGGGCTAATCTTTTATATCATAAACTAGTTTTATCATTTTTAAAAAGCAGTTGCAGCAAGAATATCATGTCACATAACAAACATATAAATTTTGTTTTCTTTCAGCTTTGAAAACAACCATAGACCCTTTCATTATTTTCATAAATAATTTTCCCCATCTACCCTCAAGCCCTTCTTCTTCCAGGGTAGTACAAGAAATCAAGTTATAACATAAATCCGGAACGTGCCTTACATTTTTCATAGTTAACTTATAACCATTTTCAAAAGTTAAACATATGTCACCAAAACCTTTTATTTTATAACCCTTTTCATTAGCCATGGACACAAAGCCCAAATTTTAAATTTTATAATTTATGAAAATTTCTCTAAAAGGACTCATATAAAAAGTACAGTCAGAATCAGTTAACCATTCATTCATATTTAAAGAAGATTGAACATAATTAACATCATAAATCATATAGACTTCTCCAGAATTTTCTTCAGTAATTACATTATCATCTTCTTTAGTTTTATGTCTTTTTGGCTTTTCACCGTTCTTTATATAATGACCTTTGCCACCACAATTGTACATCTTCTTTCTCTAGATCTTTCATCCCTATTTCTAGACTTTGATCTACTTCTACTTCTATTCCTTCCTTTACTATATCCTCTATGTTTATATTTAGAATTTCTATTCTTTGTTTTTCCCCTAACATGATTTACCTTATTTTGGACCTGACTAGATTTATTGGTTTTAAAATCAATTTCTTTACTTTTTAATCCGTTAATTACAATATTTAAATTAACATTATCTTACCATATTTTATAGTAGCTTTAACATCACTATAGGCTTCACGAATAGAATTTACTAAAACAATAGAGGAATAGTCATCAATATTTTTATCGCTAGTTAATTTAATATCCTGAATTAGTTTGGTAAAATGATCCAAATTTTCTTCAATGTGTTTAGAAAAATCTAATTTATAATAGAAAATTTTTTCAAGCAAAAACAGTTTACTAGGTAAAGAGGTTTCAGTATATAATTCTTCTAATTTATTCCATAAACCTTTAGTTGTATCTTGTTTTTCTACTTTTTTTGAAACAGAATCAGAAAGATTTGAAATTATAGAAGAATAAGCATATTCATCATTTTCTATTATCTTTTCTTCATAAATATTTTCAGAATATTTTCCATCAATGGCTTGAACACTTTTTCTTAAATTAAAATCTCTTTCATTTTTTTGTTGCCAAATAGAGAAATTTGTTTTTCCATCAAAGGATTGCAAGTTATATCCATCCAGAACAAAACAATAGTAATAGAGATGACTGCAACAAATGCAGAAAGATATTAACGAGTGCAGAAATAACAACTGATACAGAATAATATCAACAGATACAGAAGAATATCAATAGGAGCCTTAGCTTAACCTCAACCAGATACCCCACAGTCTTAAGGGCTCGGCTAGGTGAGGGATATGGAATAAGCACTAAGCAGTAAAAAAATATTTCAGACCCACAAAGTAGTAACTTAATCCACTAACAGAAGAGATTTTGCACACAACAAGAACCACATAGCCAAAATATTATATTTTCAAAAAATAACCGCACGAAGCTATTTTTTTCGTATAAAGCGTAATCAAAAGGGTACAAGATAATAAAATAAGAACGATCTTACTGGCACCAAAGAAAGAACCCGATGGCTCTGATACCACTATTGGATGAGTCCACCAGTAGTGAGCCCAATAAATAAAATTCTAATAAATTGTTATAGAAGATCGTGAGTTTAGAAAACCCTCATACAAACCAACATTATAGAAAAATATAGACGAATAGTTACAGATCTAAAAATAGTAGAAGAAAAATAAGAACAGATAAAAGTATTTGGCTCAGGGGCCAGATCTGGTATAAAGAAGCCCAAAACCACTAGAGCCGGCAATCTCTCAGAGTTGCTAAACCTAGAGAACCACCAAGGCTCAGTCCATAGAGGACTACTCAAAACCACTCAGATTTCCAATCAAGAATATGTTCACGAAGAATTGTTAATTGGAAGAGAGAAAGTGATAGAAGGATTTTAGTTCTTAACATCATCAAAAACCACCAAAGATTTATATAGGGCAAAATACATTGATATCAGAGAGAGAAAAAGAACGCGGAGGAAGAAATCGAGAAGAGAGAGAGAGAGAGAGAGAGAGAGAGAGAGAGATCTGTGAAAGTGACGAGGAGACAGTGAAATAGGATTAGGGTTTTTCACCTACACTATAAGTAAAAGAGGAACCGAGTCAGGTGAATAGGCCGGGTGGCTAAAGATGGGCTAAGCCAAAAAAACGGATCAAGCTGGTGAATTTGGGCTGAGCCATCTAGGTGAAGGTTGGGGTGGTTTGGGCTAGGTCTACCTAAAATAAAAGGTCATGGTTCATTTTATAATAACAAGAATGTAAAAATATTAATTTTTATAAACATCCTCCTACTTTTTACTCTTCTTAGAGAAATAAATTAATAAAGTTCCTACTTCAAACACTAGGGCCATAAAAATAGAATGTTCATGCAATGTAAATAAACATACCTTCAACATAGGGTGTGCCAAGGGCAATATTAGACAAATGGACTAAAAAAATTATAATTTTCATCCGGTAATTTAAAAAGTGACAATTTTGATCCTACACGATTAATTTCAATAATTTAGTCATGTAACATTAAAAAATTAGCAATATTTGGTCCTTTTAGTTCGAGAAGATGCATGTGTCTTAGCAATAACTTTTTAAAATTGAAATTTTTCGATCAGATAAAATCAAAATTACCATCCCTAAAATATAAAATGAAAATAACAACTTTCCCATAAAATAATTAGGACGGCAGTGAGGTGCTCGATTTAAATCTCAACTTAAATTCCAACTAAACATTATATTGTCAGACCAATTAATAATATATATATATATATATATATATAGTTGTCAATTTGTCAAAGAATAGAATCACAATGTTCTTTCTTATTTCGTTTTCTTCCTGAATTTTAAGGGTAGGATGAGTGTATCTAACAAGTGATAACATGAACTTAGGCATTAATTATGACAAAAACCGACCCCTTTGATTGACATGGAAATTGTCGGCTGGGATCCACCACATGCACATCAACCGACATCAACATTAATATTGGTTGGTCAACACCACCACTCCCGACATTTGATTCATCTCCTTCTTTGTTCTCATTGTTTTGATTCTTGTCATCACAACTTTGTTAGTGTCCATCATCATTAAATACTTGTAACTAGCCTCTGTTATGCAAGATTATATAATTTTTTTCATAATATATTACTTAATAAAGGAATTAATTTCGTAAAATAATTTTTTTTCTCATTTTTAAGGAAAAATATAATAGTTTTGAATTTTTAATCTATATATCTTGATTATTATTGAAAATTATATTTATCTACACATAAAATATATTCTACTAACCAAAATTTGTATTTTACAAGGATTACTCTTATAAAGTTATTACATTCTATAGAAAAATTTGAAAAATAAAGGACTAGTTAGATGTATTATTTTTTATACTTTATTTTTCATTAGAGTTTATACTAAAGTATATAAATTTAAAATGATCTCACTTTTTTAAAGATACAATAAAATAAAAAGTAAGAATAAAAACTTATTATTAATAAGTTATAAGAAGGACGGCTGAAAAACAGAAAAGAAAATAAAGAAAGATGGACCATAAAAATAATAAATTAAAATAATTTCAAAATTTTAATGTTATTCCAAAAATTTGAATTAAAAAAAAAAGTCTTATCATGAAATAAAAAAAAAGATGAGGATGCATAAAAATAACATGGCTAATTAAATTTAATTAAATTATAAATATAGCATTGAGACTTTTATGCTTTCAGCCATGATATATGTTTTAGCCACCCTCGTGAAAAGATTGACCAAAAACCATTGTGTGGTTGTCGTCAATAATATTTGCCACGTCTATTTGTTATTAATTATAATAATTAATTATGATTAAATATTATAATTCTTGTAGCGTGGATGGCGAAATGCAACTTTTTTTATCTTTTTCATACTCAGTTTTTCATTGTCCAAGAAGGGAAAATAAGTTTATTTATACATTGTTTTACTATTATTTTATATATATATACACATATACATTTTTCTTAATCATTAACTTAATAAATTAATAATATTTTTACAAATATGTTTGTACGATATCACTAATAATTTCAAATTAATAATCTATCTATTTTATTTAAATAAGAAGCCAAAACATCACTTTATTCAAATAAAAAAATATAATGACTTAACATCACTAATAATGTAATAATACAGTGTCATCTGTTAAGTCAGACATATTTTTAATATTGTATAAATATTTTTAAAATTAAAAACATACATATTTTTCTTCGAATAATAAAAATTAAATATAAAAAGAAACCAAATATTAGCTAAGTTTGCATATTTTCTCAAAGTCAAACATAGAACTTTATTATATTGTAGGAATAGCAACACTTTAATACTTGGGCCTCAAATTTGACTGTTACTATGAACCCACTTAGTTAGTGAAGCCCAATCGGAGAGGTTCGCTGAAATAGGAGAAGAAAAGTGAGATGAGAGATAAGGGACGGCAAATTAAATAAATAAAGAGGTTAGCAGGAAAAAAAAAAAGAAAAAAGAAATGAGAAAGAAAAATAATTTGATTTCGTCATTCATGCTTGGGGCCTCCAAGTTACTCAATATTAATAGATTAAATTGTGTTGGTTTATTCGTTATCAACAGATTGAAGGACCACTAACCTAATCAGCTCAGTTTCTATCCCCCTATTGACGGGGCAACTTTCAGTCTAAACCTAATATTAGCAAGCTTAAGACCCATCCACTCATCAACACGTCAATATTATTGTACACGTACAATACCACCTCATCCTAAAAGTGTATCAGCAGGGGACGCACATGTTAGTTGGAACTGATTGGATGAAAATCATAGATACTCAATTTCCTTATTTTAGGTTATTCTATTGCTAATCTGCACGACCTCTTCCTACTGGTGTGGGGTTCAGATGATGTGGTCAACAGGGGTGATGATGCCCATTAAAATTATTGAGTCAAACCCACAAGTTAGGCATAATAGTCCAGCTGACTAAGAGCCTATCAGCAAGATGGATAAAAATCACTAGCAGGATAGATAAAGCCCACCAATAGGACATATAAAGGCCCCCAGGTTTACCTGCTGCTTTATCGAACTGGTAGACCCAAGAAATAGGCCCATATCAGTCGGACACGTCATCATATAGCTGGGAGGACATGTATGTAGCTTGCCAACACATTTGTACATATCACCTTAAAATATCTCCAGGTGGTTCCAGATAAATCGGTAGATAATGAGCTGGAAGATCTAAGGATAACTAATTCCCAAAGTTATAGGCAGATTTGGCAAGATTTAGTGCAACTCATGTATCTCAAACAATACTTATCCAAAATCCCCAACGGTTTGTTGCGGATGACAGTTGATTCAAAGAGCTTACTAATGGCATATGAAACTCAACAATTGACCCCGTATCCAATTCTGTATAAGCCTATAAATAGAGGTCTTTGTGTAGGTTTTTGGGGACATGTGATGTTCTTATTCTCAAACTCTCACTTTCTTGCACCATTCTCTCTCGGTTTTTAGGATATTTCAAACTTATAATTTGCATTCTGCACAAATATATACATCTTATCACCAATTTATACCATTATTCTCACTTTATTTTAAATTTCTCTTTTTATTTCTTCATAAATCGTTACTGACTTAAGCATCGGAGTACTAACCTCTTTTTTTCAGTGTTAGACCTCTGATAATTTTAAAATTTTTTAAAAATCTTTCATATTTGTGGTGTGACCAAATTCCTAGTACGCATCAAGGGGGATAAATATTATCCTCATAAACTAGACATTCTAAGAATCTCAAAATATCTCAACCTCCCTCAATTGATTCTTAAAAATCTCTTATAAACTGCTTCTATAAATAAGGGTTCAAATAAATAAGTTGTTGTACTCTTCACACGTGTTTTTACACTATTCTGTATATTTTCAGCACCCCACACTTAGAGTATACATTTAACTTAATCGATCTCATGTTTTACTTGATTTCCTTATTTATTTCATTGTAAACTCATTATTGACTTAAGTGTCAGAGCAATGACTTCTATTTTGTAGGTTAACGCTTTGATAATCTAAGATTTTTTTTTTTAAAAAAATTCGGTTCTTGTGATGCTATTGGACCTTTATAAACATCAACCCTTTTCTTTTCTTCTTTCTTTCTTTTTTTTTTCTTTTTAAAAAATATAAGTAATTTTATCAATGCATTAGATCTCACCTATAGAGCATTGAGATTTTATTACTAAGGTATATTAATAAGTTTGTAAAGAAATTTGGACTCTATTATGAATCTCAATCATCACTTACAAAAATGAACATATCAATTTTATAATTAATAATCATTTATAATTAATCAACAACTATTACAATAAAAAATGAAAAAAAGAAAAAAAAAACATATTAGCAAAAGTCGAGCCCATAATCTCATATCACATGGCATCAATCTCATGCACACCAAATTTAGATAGGCTAGTCGGGTGTAAATTGATTGGGATGTTCAACTGAATTATAGTGACCACATAAAGAACAAAACTATATGGAATTAAATTTTTTATTTTAAATTTAATTGTGCCTTTTATTGCATTTAATACATATATGTCAAGAAATTTGTCACTATCTTGAAAATAAATTAAAATCTTTTATTTTTCTAAAGAAACTCCTAACATTTTACTTTTTAATCTTATAATTCCATTTTCTTAAATTTTATTAGAACATTTTTTAATGTCTTATAAATTCTCAACCTTCTAATAAATATTTTTAAGAGCTTACACGTATCAAAACACAATCTAAATTGCACGACCATCCTATTGACATAAATAAACATACAACTGTGTGCTATTAACAACATATTATCACAGCGTCGTCAATCAATTGATTGAGTTGACATCTCTCTCTGCTTGAAGGAGAGAAACTTGGGATCAAATTGAGGTTGTCTCCGACCCTCCACTAAAACAGCATATTATCATAATAGATAAAAGATGCATCCAAGAACATCTTGAGCTCTACAACTAATATACACAAGCTGGCAGTAGATGGGAGCATACATATCTAGACCAGAAGGTGAGGAGAAATTCAGCCAAAATGCCACCAAATGAGAAGTAGGTAGCAGTTTTGAGGACCTCACCCGGGTACGTTGAAGTGAAAAAGCCACGAGATGACAAATGCAAACACCATACAAGCTAACAAAAAGTTGAGGAACCGATGGCCTTGCCAGAAGTTTCGCGACTCCGACACGGGTGCCGACATAGTCGCGGCTGGGCCATCAGCATCGCTCGTCTCGTTCCACTCCTCTCTCGACTCGGCCTCATTTACACCGACCACGTTTTGTGCAATGGATCCACATATCTCGCAGGTCCTGCAAATAGGAAATACACAGCAAGGTTGATAGTGTAATGTATGAAGAACAGAATGTTTAAGCAGTTGGTATTCAGAGTGCCCGGAACAAGAACAAAATTAAACGACAATCTTTGTTTTCAAAGATGTAAACACAATTCTCCAAATCTTCACATTAGCAGTCTATAAATTACTTCACATTTTCTTGAGATCCAGTTGGGCACCAATTTGTTGGAACGATGGGGAGATTTATGTGCTGAAGTTTTGGGGATTATATAGAGTGATTTAACCAAAGAATACTCCACAGCTGTTCTTCAAATTTAGAACTTCATAGAGTTTGAAACCCTCAACACTGTATATTATAGAGATTTCGCTAAACTTGAACTAAAGTTAGTGGATCAATTCACATAGTAAACAGAGACTCATGCAAAAACAATATCCAGAGATTAAGTGGGAACTCAAAGGTCTTAGCCAACCAGATGAGCAAGACAATTACGTAAGACGAAATCTTATGACATCTCTATGACCAAATGGAAACAGACTACAGCATAAGCAGTTAAAATGCATTACACCATGAAGATTCATTTACAAGACAACTTCACCCAGTCAAACATGAAGATGCCGAAGACCCCCTATTTAAACACCTTCAAGATCAGCTATTCAAACACTGTGGCCAAATCAGAAGGTACTTTCACTTGCAAGTGCTGACTGATTTTTTAGCAGCACATACATAAATAGGAGATACAGATAGACACGCAAGATAAATCGATCGGTGATATATATCATTTCTAGTTATAGATTAGATTAAACAGCCGAAATGGGAGTGTGAGCGTGAATAAACAAATCGACAGACCGAGAGTACGTAATTATTTAAAATAGAAGGACGAATGACAAAATAATTTATGGTACTGGTGTAAGTGCTTGAATGGCTCTATAGATCATACCATTTTCAAATTCAAGAAATTCGGTATCAAACTAGAAACGAGGAAGCCGGCTTTTGTCACTAATTATCCAGTCGAGGAACTCCATTACATATCAGATAACCAAACTAAGTCTAAGTCGAAACTTATCATATGTAATGCTATCCCTCTCCAAAAGACAGAGAGATGGTTAAATTCCAATTCGTGGTGCCGACCAAAGACAAAACTGGAGAAAAGGAGGCTGTCAAACTATTCCTCGTGCTTTAATCTTTTTCTCTATGTTAGAGATTCTTTCCATTTGTGCTTCTCTTTTCCAAAATTCTTTTTCCCCTTATTCCACATCAGTATTCTCTTTCATTCCCATCAAAAGTTAAAGCTATGAACTGTTCAAAAGATAAAGTTTCTTTATTATCTACCTTACACTGCTCCAAAACCCCTTTGGCTTATTACCTCAACAATTAACATCTCCAACCTCAGAAATTACCAGAAACATCAAAATCGAAAGAGAAATGCTGAAAGAAAACATTTGATCAATTCTTATTCTTAAGAACTAACTATACAGAAAGCCAAACATTCAAAGCACCACAATTCACCTCATTCTTCAAGAACCCTGAAGCAATCGAAATAAAAAGTTGCACACAGTCTAAATCCAAAATGGCGTTCCACAAATTTACGCAGATACTTAGAATTTGATATAAAATGAATAAAAAGATTAAAGCTTTTCTCCAGTTACTTACTTGTTTCCCTTGATCTTGAACCAAGCCTCAGCACATTGTTTGTGGGCAGCAGCCAAATCGTCTTTACAAGAACAGCCCAGTTCAATAGGGAACCCACAGTCCGGATTGGCTGCATCCATGCTCAGATGGCAAATCCTACAGTCCCTCTCGGTTGTAGCCAAATGTAGCTTGGTGTCAGGTGGCCCAGCTTCCAGATCCACAATCTCCACCGAACACTCTGAAACACTGGATTCCTTCCTCTCATGCTTCTCTTTATTATCACCATGAACTTCCGCCTCTTGAACAATCTCACTTTCATCCGGTAAGTGCTGTCCGCCACCTTCACTCACGGCGGCCACTTGGCGGTGACAGCTTCCGCCACCGCTGTTAGCAGTACCACCATTGTTACTACTTGCTGACTCTAAATCAACATCATTGGTCTGCTGCAAAGTCGACATTTTTACATAGACCCAGATTAAGAATCTTCATGTAAATGCTGAAACAGACCGAAATCATTAACACCACCCCTGCCAGAGTCTCTCTCTCTCGACTGTATTATTGTCTTTGAGGTAGGTGCTGTACCCACTCCCTCTCTACAGTCATTCGATGGGACAGAGTACCCGGGGATCAAAACACAGTTCGAAAAGAGATCTACTCAGTTCTCTATAAAGAGAAAAAACACACAGTACACGCAGTGAAACAGAAGCGCAGCTGTGCAGGTGAGGCGAAAAGCAATGGCCATCGAGCCTCTTTTACAGGGAGATTTTGCGAATCTCTTTTTCGGCGAACTCTTTGGTAGAATTTATGAGATGGGTGCAGTACCTGATAGCTTTCTATTTGCACTTCCATCAGACATCTCAAAGTGATCTTACAAGTGTGAGTATACGTAATTGATCATGTGCTTGCTTCTTAGGCTGAGGCTGATGCATAAAAGGAGAGTCCATTAATGAGTGAGGGATTTAGGAGAAAATTGAAATTAGGGTAGAGGATTTGTTGAGTCAATAAAATATCAGTTAATTACACTTAAATTTTCTTTAAAAATATGAAATTTTACTTTTTTCAAATAATAAAATTTAAAAATACACTTGCACCCCTTCAAAAATTCTGCATTTATAATTATACTCCTTATTGAGGTTTAAATGAAAAATGTTAACATTAATAAAAAAATTATATAAACTTTTAATTTTATTCCTCATTCAATATTACATATAAATTACCGACAATAGATTAAAAATATGAACTGACTTCTTTAAATAAGAAATTCAATTCAAGTATCAAGTTGCTTGATGGAAATTATCCAAATAATGTTGATGCGTACCGGGTTTAGTAGCACTATAATAGTTGAAGGATATTCACAAAAAAATCAAAATTAAAGGAGGGCTAATTAGCAAAATAGAGGTTAGTACTCTAATACTTAAATTTATAATTTGATTTACTGAAAAAATAAGAAAAGAAATACTTGAAAATAAAGTAAAATATGGTGCAATGACACAAGTAGAGTGATAAAATATCGACGAATACGATAAAATATGCTTATAGCGTGCAGAAAATGAGAATGGAGCTCATAACCTTGCCGTTGATTTAGAATGAAAAGTGTGTGAGTGTGAATGAACTTACCTTTGCGACTGCATTATGATCTTTATTTATAGACTGGTTGGAAGGAGAATATGGACGTTAATTGCTGTAAGTGATTCACCGTAACAAGAAAAACGAATTGAAATTTGGACATATTTGAAAAGAGATATGATCGTTTGAACGAGTCATACCCAGTCAATTCGAAATTTGGGGAGCTTGTTTTACTTGTTGTTGATAGGTTGCCCGTTCCAAATTTAGGGAGAGTTTGTTGAAAAAATTTAGTATAATGTGATGTGTAATCACTTCTGTTTGTCGAGTTTTCCTATCGTATTTGACTCATTTTGGGGTCTATCATGTTAGTATAAATGTAGAAATTATATGCTTGATGTCTTGTTCATGGACCAACAGGGTCAGGCCTATTAGGCTAGTCATTGAGGGCCACTACCTTTGTTTTAAACTTAAGGATTCATTTGGTTCAAATGGGTACGTAGAAAGGGGAAGTAAAAAAGAGGAGGGGAAGAATAATAGTTTTCTTTCAAGTTATTTTTTATAATTGAAAGGAGATTAAATCTCAAAATGCTTCTCCTTTGTTTAGTATAAGAATGAATTTTTCTTTTCTCTCTTTATTTGTTTTTTTGAATTCCTGCAAAGAATGTCAGTAGTATAAGTATGCTCATAATAAAAAGAGAGCTTACTTCATTCCTGTATAAAGCAGGGCTTTTTATGAGGGTGTCTCCATGAAGGAGGGCTTAACATGGGTCTTTTTTGCCTTTTTCGTTGTTGGGCTTTATCTTTCTACAAGAGCATGTTGAATAACGAAGACATGTATATATACTATGGATAGGTCTTGCACGGAGCAAAATTATTGTGCCTTCTTGGAGGAAGGCTTATTTTTTTTCGGTAAATGGAGGTGGGCTTATTTGAGTGGGGCTTCCTTGGAGCAAGACTTAAGAGCCTCGTCGGAGGAAGAATAAGGTGTTCGTCGAAAGCAGGGCTTAGATGCCTCTGTGGAGGAGGACTTAGGTGCCTGCATGGGACACCCTAAAAGAAGGACCTAAGTACTTGCACGAGAATGATTGGGGTGCCTCCACGGAGGAGGGCCTCCGTGCTTGTGTTCAAGACAATGCTTTTTGTGATAGGAATGTCTTTCTTATGAAATTCCTACCAGAAGCACATGTTAACTTAGTGAAAGTGGTAAAATAAACCTTCAAAATTATTAAATTAAAATATTAAAGATACTCCCCGAGGGAAGCTTACATGTGAAAATTTATTTTCTAAAGGGGATGCCTACCTGGGGGCAGGGTTTATTTCCTGAAGAGGATGCCCTCCTAGTCTTCTAGGGGGAAGTCCTGCACGTTAAAAATTGAATTAGCAGGAATATTAGAATTAAGTAGTGATAATGATGGGCCGCTAAAGTTGGGCCATGAAAAGAAACAGTAATCGTGTGTGGGAAATCCTCTAACGTGAAGGGGACCATCCTTCCGGGGGAGTCCTCCGAGGAAGTGTGGACTCCTTCCATTGTTCTTACGTTTTAGATCTATGTTCTCATGGACGGTGCTAATGATGCATTCAAAAAATGCACGGGTCCAATTGATATGGACTATGCTCAAAGTTTGAGTTGAAATAAATGCAAATCTTAAAGGGGGACTTGCAACAAGGCGTTAGCACTCCGACGCACAAGTTAGTATTGGATTTGAGATGTAATAAAGCCAAAAAGTAAATAAATATAATTAAAATAGAGATATGGTGAATAAAGTCGGTAAAAAGTGCAAGAACACGTGATAATATACTTGTAGAGTGCTTAGAGAATATTTAGAAAGTGTTTAGAGAGAGAGAGAGAGATGATTTAGAGAGTAAGATTATGTGTGAGAGGTGTTAGAGGGTCTCATGAAGGTGTCTTGACGTGCCATCAGTATGAAAGAGTAAACCTATATTTATAGGAGCCAAATTAGTATTGGTTTGAGATGGAACAAAGCTAAAAAGTAAATAAATATAATTGAAATTGACATATGATGAATAAAATCAATAAAAAGTGCAAGAAGACATGAAAATGTGTTCGTAAAGTGCTTAGAGAATATTAAAGAGTCAGAGAGATGATTTAGAGAACAAAAGGATGTGAGGGACGTGATAGGGTGTCCAAAGAGTGAGAAAGGTGTCAAGAAAGTCTCCGAAAGTGCCTTCAGTATGACAAGTAAACATGTATTTATTGGGAGATGCTTTCTTCCGATAGGGCTCTGCACGTTTCCTCCATTTTCGAAAAAAGTGGATAAAGGTCATTTGGAAAGCTATAATTTATTTTTATCTTCTATTAATATTGTTGTTGAATGCTTATCTCTGAATCATGTGGACCCTTCATCAGCAACAATTCCTAATCGCTAGGAAGTCCAAGTTGCCAAGGAGTCTAGGACTTTGAGGGCACCTTCCTCGTTAACAAGGAGTCTAGCCGTCAGGGAGTCCTAATTGTTAGGGAGTCCTTCCTTACTTTGTCTTGCTAGGGGGTTCCTCCTAGGGCTCATGTGGTCTAATATGGTTGTTGACTTGGGGTTGACGAGATGCCACATAGGAGAGTAGGATGCCACGTGGGAGAGTCGGTTGCCATGTGCGCGAACCTTTTAGGCCGAGTATTTATCGGGTTTTGATCATAGTTCGAATAGGGGGATGCCTTTAGCTTCCTCCTTTTCCCAATTTGTTTTCTAGGGGTACCCACCAAGGCTACCTTTCAGGTTCTTTTGGGGCTCTTAGAATGTTATGGGCCTCTCGTTTTCTTTTTGGATCACTTGGCCCTCTTAGGACCAACTAATTTTTATGTATATCATATATATATATATTGTATTCCTTTTTTATTTTAAATCCATATCATACCAATTTAAATATGAATATTATTAACTAAATAATAATTAAATTAATTTAGTATATTAATTTTTGTAATGTAATCTTTTTGTTTTTGGTATTTTGATGTGTGATTTAAATATATTCAAGAACAAAACTGTTGCATTTGGACATGCATCCAAGGTGTTTCTGACACATATAGAAATTGAAAAGGATGATTTTAGTGTTTTTATATTTTTTGGTTTCTCATTTCATTTTCATTTTAAAATAATTAATTCATTTTGTTCCTCATTTACCATGTTCAAACTAATATTGAGACGTTCATTATCCCACTCATCCACATTATTGTTTGTATCTGAATTTCTTTTTATTTCTTTTCTCTATTTTAATTTACTCAATTATATTTTTAATTAAAAAACAGAAAATTCAATAACAATATTGTATATATGTATATTGTATTTGCAAACGCATCCAGCGTACATTTCGGACTAGTTTGAATTATTTGATACATGATGCTTGAAAAATCAGATCAGCTTATGATCAATAAAATATTAATAATTCTTAACTCTAGTTTCAATCACTACACAAAATATATATATATGTATATATATTATTCAATATAAATAATTGTGACTTAAAAATTATAATAAATTAATATTATGTATCATGATCAAATAAAATTAATTCAAAATTTTATGTGTTAACTACAATTAATTAATATTCGTCATGGTTTTAGCTATAACAGAAAATATTAGGTTTTGGCCTCGGTTACTAAAATAATAGATAATCGCCATTATGCAATTTGTCATGACTTTTTACTTTTGACTATGATAATTAATTATAACAAAAAAATTATATTTCTTTAATTGATTCTTTCTTTTCTATAATTCAATATCTAAATAAGTTAGAACATTAAAAATAAATAAATGTTACGGACCGACCTATATATAATTCAATATCTAATGATGAAGCAGCTTAAAGAAGAATTCAGATACATACAATAGATAATGATTATCTTCAATTCCAAATTATGAAGTTTACTAAAACTTTCCAAAAAATTTCAATCAAGAGAAAGTATGCCTTTTTGCTTTCCCTTTCCCCATTTGGCTGGTAATGGTAATAATGCTCACCGAAACAAATTTTTTGGTATAAACATATTGATGATTTTGGGTTGAAATTGGGAATTTATTTAAATAATGTGGGAATAAGAGAGTAATTTATATTTACACTTTTCAAGTTAGCTCTAATTATATAAATACGTGTGTGTTTCGTAACTAGATCACACCCTTGAGGATCTGGTATAGATGTAGTTTACTACTTATCAGTTTTTTCCTCTAATGGGATGTTTGTGTAATTTTAAATTCATAGTAAAAACTTATAAATTGTATCTATAATTTTATAAATGATATGTGTGTTTGTGTAATTAGATTTAATTTCAAGTGTGCGTTGTAATTTATCCAAATTTTAGCTTGCGTTAAGTTGTGTAAAATGAGAAGACCTAGAGCTTGTTTGGTTCATGCGAAATAAGATGTATAAGGAAAGTGAAAATAAAATTATATATGTGAGGAAATAGTTGATATTTAGTTAGGGAGAATAAATGGAGGTAAAGTAAAATTAGATGTATATGAACCCTTTGGAGCTCAATTTTATTTTGGTCGAAAATTAGGCAGAAAAGGGGAAGTATGAGACTAAAAAGACTAACAAGTGCCCGCTTATGATACGAAATTTTTGGAATAGATTATCAATTAAAAGCTCAAATAGATCAGTTAATAATTGAGTTTCAAATTAAAGTTCACAACAAATTTAGATTTTACACATGTCTTAGATAATAAATTCAAATAAGCCCGTACCAAATTTGGCTCTTATGCACCTTGATGGGTAAATCTAAGATAAAAACACAAATTTTTTCTTTTTTCTTTTTTTTTTTTGAATTAGCTAATTGGGTCAAAGTATGTTCAAGTATGGCCCATTAGCTGAGAGATCTATATCAAAGTATGTGTTCAAGCCAAACAAAAGTGAGTCCAAGTTATTCAAACCTTCTCATGCCTATAAAATTTGGGCATTCATCACATACACACAACAAAATTCAAATGACTCATGTCTAAAAGCAAATAAAAGAGCTCTCTAAAAGGTTCCACGTCTTCCTTGGCATTAAATCTTCAAGTCTTGATATCACATTTCAAGATGTCATGTAGTTTGCTCTATAAAATCGGGAAGAGATTAAGTATCAGGTTTAAGAATAAGCATCAATCCCTTACATCAACATTCGGAGAGAAGAATCAAGAGACAATAATTAACTTCAGAGATTGTAACTCTTCTTTATTTAAATTAATAAAATTCATTTGTGTATTCGAAATTTGGCTGTGAATTCTTATAAACATTGTTTGTGAAATTGACAGTGAAATTCCTCATTTTTTGTGTATAGATGAGATAGAATTGAAGTCCAAGTGTTAAATTTCAAGTTGGAAATTGAAGTTGGTGTTTCATCTAAACTTGGTTTTTTCTACTGGGAAAGCTCACAATTTATAAGCAACTTCTCAACCGGTTGAAAGACTGAATCCCCCATGGATGCAGTGGAAGATTTTTACGAATTTAGTGGAGGGTTATTTTATAGTGGTTGCATAAGGCCGAATCTCCCACAGATTCGATAGAGAGCTATCTCTTGCCCAGTTGGTCGCATCTGCAATATTTAATAAGGGATTATCTCTTGGCGGTTGGAATTATGCAATCCTTGGGGTGGATAGAGATGCCTTCTCTAGATAAGGATATGTTTTGGTGTTAAGGTCTTTACAAGTTTTTGGCAAAGTGGTTGAGGAGTTACCTCCCTCAGTTGGAATCCCAAAACCTTAGGGCTCGAAGGTTACTTTCAGGTGAAGGCATCATGTGTCCATGTTGGGGTGATTGGTCCTTATCTAATTTTGTTGGGACTTTGGATGTGAATCCTTAGATGTCCTACGTGGATGCCACCTAAGTCACCGATGGATACCATATGATATGTGCTTCTATTTTGGTTGGGGGATTTCAATCCCTTAACCTTCTTTGTTGGCCTACGTGACCTCCTTGGATTTAGGTTCTCTCGAATTTGGGCCACTTGGGGTTTCTTTCCATTAATTTACTTGAGTGCATTTTTAGCCTAACTCCTTAGGAGCTCTACTTGAATTGGGTTTTTTGGGGCACCCTAGGCCTTACTAAGATAGGCTTCTAGGTGCACCCTATCCAGAAGAGAAAGTCCTTTTTCGCTTTCCTGCCAAAAAAAATGTTGGTAGCATAAGTATGCTTATAAAGAGGGTTTCCCTCGTGCCTATAAGGTGCCAAAATTATATTAAGGGTGTCAGTACAAGGCGAGGTGCATGCACTAAGCATGACTTTTCCCAAAGTGCCTGCTCAGGGGCAGGGCATATATGCCTGCATGGAACAAAGCTTAGGTATTTGCACATAATAAGGCTTGGGTTTTTTGTGCCTGTGAAGAAAACAAGGCTTTTTTGAGTGTTGCCTACTTGGAGCAAGGTTTATGTGCCTCTACAGAGGATGACTTAGTTGGTGTCTGTTCAGAGATAGGGCTTTGTGTGCCTCAATGGAGGAGGGCTTAGGTGCCTACAAGGAGGAAGACTTGTGCGCCTCCATAGAATAGGGTTTGTGTGCTTGCACAGAATAGGTTTTTTTTGTACCTGTGTTTAAAACAAGCCTTTTTAGGGCTCGTGATCGGTGTAGGGCTTATGTGCCTCTACGGAGGAGGCTTAAGTGTTTGCATAGAGCTAGGCTTGTGTCTCCACGAAGGAGACTTACGTGCTTGCAACTATGTAGGCTTTCACGAGGGACGGCTTATTCCTCAAGGTTTTCGCAGAGCAAGGCATTGTTTTCCCCTTTTTTGCATTTTTTACCAAGGACTTCTTTCTTGTACTTCCTAGTCTCCTCTATGTTTATGTATTTTTCTGTTCGAGTTCGGAGACTATCATAATTGGAAGGGGATTTCTTAGCTAGAGACTTAAAAAACTACCATTTAGCAATCCTCAACAATCATGCTTCCTTTTGTCGTATAGGAGAAGAGCTCATTGTTGCCTCCTACTTTGTTTACTACTGACAAATTGGTTTAGAAAAAGAGAGAACTGAATGATTGGATTGATCTCATAGATAATTCATAGAACCAATGTTAGACTGGCCATATGAAGGTGATTACAAATACAAAGCACTTTATCCCAATAGTATAAAAGTGGAGAAGGACAACATTCTAGGAGAGGAATAGGTGCTCTGTGGATCTAAGGTCCCATGGACTCTGAAAAATTAGGTTCCCTCCAGTTGAAGGGAAGTTCGTTTAAGTTCTACTATGTGAACCCCAAAGACCTCTGTAGGTCTTGGAGTCCCTACTGAGGCCTATCAATGTACAGGGGCATTTTCCCATCGAGGTGGGTTCTCTAGCTTTCCTTTATGGGGTATGTCCTATCGCAAGTTCCCTACATATTCGAAGTTGATTAGTAGTGACATTATTATTAAGTAAGGATACAAATGGGCTAGAGTGGGCCTGAGCGATGGTTGTATCATCTGCTGGAGGTGGTCCAGTGAGAGAAAGTATCCTAGGAGGTATTGGTCTGAGGAGCATATAGGGGGTCCTTCTTTGTCCTTCCATCTCAAGAAGACGGGACATTTTGTTGATCTTGATTTTGTTTTCTCCTTCTTAGATTTTGGTCCCATTGTTGGTAACCTCTATCATTCTCACGTCTTAGTTTTGTCTTCCTAAAATGGCACAAATTCATGCTAGCCAAAAATAGTGCTGGGGTCTAGTTAGGTATAAAGTAATTAAATAAAATGCTAGGAATAAAGCGAGTAAATGAGTAGAATTGAGAGTGAAGGTACTCGCTTTTTTTTTTTTATACAAGTGAGAGATTGGAATTGAAGTTCGAAGTGTAAAACTTCAAGTCAGAAATTAAAGTTGTTGTTTCATCTACCGAACCCCAACGAATTTAGTATTGGGTTACCTCTTAGCGATTGGATAAGTGGAATTCCCACGAATTCGATAGAGGCCTATCTCCTGGCATTTGGATAAGGGCTCATCCCCACGAATTTAATGGGGAGTTGTCTCTTGGAGATTGGAGCCCCACAATCCTCCACGGTGGATAGAGATGCATTTTTTGGATAAGGAAATATTTTGGGAATAAGAATGACTTCCTGAATTTGATAAAGTAGTTGAGGAGGTACCTCTCCTCAATTGGAATCTCAAGACTTTACGCTTTGGAGGACTTCCAGTTGAAGGCGCCATGTGTTCTCGTTGGGGCTGTTGATCCTTGTTGATTTTAAGTAGCTTTTGGATGTGGGACATTAGAGTACCTATGTGGATGCCACCCAAGCAACTTAAGGACGCCACATGATATGAATTTCTACTTTGGTTGGAAAATTCCAAACCCCTAAACTTCCCTATAGACCACTTTCGAATTAGGGCGCATGGGTTTTCTTTCTTTGTTTTTTCTATCAATTTACCTCTTAAGGGAACTTCATGCCTCACTTTCCATGGACTCTACTTGGATTGGGCATTCTAGGGCCACCCTGGTTCAAGCTGGCTTTCCTATTGGCACCCTAGGCCTTTAAGGTTTCTTGGATCGTGCATTCCCTTGGGCTCATATGATCTTTTCGTTTTTTGGGCAACTTATCTTTATGATATCACTTATTTTTGTTAATAATTTTTTTTAGGTTTAACTTTTGATTTCTTCACTAACTTAAAATTACTTATTTTGTAGTACAAAATAACGAGAAAAAGGATTATTTGGTAAAATTACAAAATTTTATCATTCATAATTTATTTTGTTTGTATCAAATATGTAAAAGTATTTGAAAGTACATTTCTCCTAATTATGCCAAACAATTAATTAAAAATGAAAAGTATTATTCTTTTAGCTTACCCTTCTTCGGTCGTTTCCTCTCTTCTTTTCATTTCTCCTTTCGTTTAATCCGGATAAAAGTTACATTTCGTTATTACTATTTTTTTAATAGAGTGAATTACAAATCTTTTTTTTTATAATAAGATTTATTATTACATAATTTAATCAAATTCAAGACATTGATTTTTTACTTTTATTATTATTTTTTTCAATCGAGTAAATTGCAAATCTAAAGTTAATAGTCATCACAATCTATACAGCAATTATTAATATCTATAACAAATTATAATTTACCAACAACCATTATATTTTAATATAGACACAATTTGTAGAGAGGGTGAGTTGAAGACAATTTTCAAAGAGGCGAAGCAAAACTCTTACGGAAATGAACATCAAAGAGTAGCGTTCACTTCCAGCGTAATGTTGCATGAACATCAATACAGAGAAGAAGAAATCATATTCATCAACTAACAAGATATGCTTCTCTGCAACCTGGGAAAATAAAAGCAAAATAAATCACAGCATAAATGGCCCAAGAAAGACTCATTAGATATTGATGAGGGGGAATTGGGAAAAAGACAAATGTACCCTCCAGAGGAGGGGCAAACCTAAAACGTACGAGGGAGTTGACCAAGTATTAACTACCTAAGTTATAAGTTATTTAATGGCACAGTTAATGCCTCAAATACCGGACCGTGAGTGCATTATGTAGAATCGTGAGAATAGTCATGAAGATCGTGGGGAGACACGTCAGCTGGTTGGGGTGATCAGTATAAGAGGAAGAAAGTTGCACAGAGTCAGGGAATTTTTGAGAGAATCAGACAAATATTTATCATTAAAAGAGAGTATTTTTATTTTCTGGAAGAGGGCAGTATATTTTTCACTATTATCGAAACTGACTTGAGCGTCGGAGTATCTTCGCCGAGATTTCCCCCGGCTAGATAACATTTCTTCTCATTATCAGGATATCGGTGATCGGGAGCTGAAGGTGGATAATGAGCCTAGAGTGCGATCTGCGATTTCGAGCCTGATCAGATATCATAACTGTGAAACATGAATAATGCTGACAAGGCCACAGGCGATACATCATAGGACAAGAACAGCACTAGAAGAATGATAAAGCCACTGATATCAGAGAGTGTTTGCGGACCCAGTCTTGTAGAAATCATATATATCAACTGCTTGCTAATGAAACAAAATTTCTAGAATTCCTATGATCGGTTAAAACCGAGAGTCTTCACAAGATCTAATGCTTCCAGCCCGTTTAGTTGAGAACTAATGTCCATAAATCAGGACTTCCTGAACCAAAATCTCCCACTCCACAAGTCACGGTGCCGTCAAAAAGTTGTTCAGGTATCAGTTCAAGCCTTCTACCTGAGCTCTCAGAGTAAATGAAAAAGAAGTTCAAGTATTAGCTCAAGCCTTCTACCTGAGCTCGCAGAGTTAATGTTGGCATCATTCTCTGGTTGGACGCTACGTCTCTAGTCGTGCCAGCAAATAAATTTCGTTCCTCAAGTAGGAATTTATCATTTTTCACGTTCTCTTCCATATCCATATGCATAGGGGCACATGCAGGTATTATTTGGCCATTGGCATGAACTGGAATCCTTCGAGTACTCTCTAAACCACTTCTGATACGTGCAATATTATTCAAATCAGTGGCCACGGATGTCAACTCGTGACTCGAGAAAGTGGGCAATTCTTCATATTCAACGAACTCTGGTCCCAATAATGAGCTCCGAGAAGAATGCATGCTGGAAGCTGCACAGCAACCATGGCCACATCGCAATGGAACCACTGGGTCACCAGATGCAACATCAAGAAACTTGCATATTCCAAAATCCACATCAGATGCTTGAAACAATGGTCCCTGCAATGGGTCAGTTCCTGCGGAAGTAGAGTCATGGCTAGCAGAGTTATATACATTGAACGCACCAATTCTTGCAACTGGGCGAGAAACCACTGGCGGGCTCCCTTCAGCAGAGGGATAACTAGTTTCAGCAGTGAGTGGATTTTGTTTCAAAACACAACTGCCTGTAGAAGCTTGAATTTTGCCTTCAAACTGTCTTCGCTGTTCTTGTTCCATCAGTTTAACATCCTCCAATCCTGAGGACCTAAATGATTTTACAGCTCCACCAGATATATTGGGAGATTTTGGTTTAAGAGAATGAGAGTTCCAGGTGATTTGAGCTATGTCTTTGGCTTTGCTAGGTTGATTTACCATTGACCTATGTTCGAGTTCCTCCAAGTGCTTGAATGAGTTAAGAGCTCCACCTAATGATGTTTCTTCTGAAGATGCCTTCACCTGCTCAGTACTGGTACTAGGTGATATCTGGACGGTTGCAGGTGTTGATTTCCGAAAGTTCACACTCCTACGCCTCAGTGTGGAATTCCAGTGGTTTTTTATTGCATTATCTGTTCTTCCCGGGAGAAGCTTTGCTATTGCTGCCCATTTATTTCCATGAACTGCATGCGCTTCTAAAATTATATGATCTTCTTCATCTGCAAAACGTAAGCACAACAAGCTTCAAACAGTAACATATGATACTTGTCTATCTCTGCAGCGAACAATATGCGAACGGCAACAACCTACATATTCCAGGACAACACTGAGGCGGGCAGAATAGTTTCTTCCGATATTCAAATACTCCCCTCCCCCTCTCCAAAACACATATCCACACACATACACCGACAGAATCATGAACACATACATGGAAGAGAAGCACATACTCAGTTTAAGCACTGGATCACTGAAAAAAAAAAAAGTCATTGAAGGGGAAATGATATTCATAATTACCAAGACCAGAAATGTCGAAAGCAGAACGGAAGCATAATTCATCCGAAACAACCATAAGACCCCCTTGAGCCCCATAGTTTTAAGAAAGGGTTAATTATATCCAGACCCCATCAAAATAGCATAATTATAATTTACCCCCTCAAAATTGAAAATTACATCTATACACGTAGAGCCCCCTCGAAGATGCTCCTTTGTATGCCGAAACAAAAGAAGGATATTTATATACTTGATTAATTCTTGATTTAACGATAATAAGGTAATCAATGATAAATTTATTAAATAATCATTCTACCCTAGAGGATATATTTTGTTTTAGGTTACAAGTTCAGGACTCTCTTTACTTTTAAGGCAAAATGTACATAGGCTTTATTTCTTTCATCCTGTTCATATTTGTCAAGTGTGCGCACAATTAATTTGTATGTAGTTTATATTAAACTAATTATGATGTGATTTGTATGTAAAAATGCTAAGGGGTCTCTGAGTAAGGTTTCAATAGTTCTAAAAGGGGTTTCGTAGTGTTTTTACTAATAGGAACATGTTGCAATATTTGCAAATGGTGATAAATGTATATGTAATGTTTATAAAATGTGTGCATACTGTAATAATACATAGAGATTTGTTGCCGCATTGGAAAGCATCATAATGTTTTTTCTCCCTTACTGCTTTTTGTAACATTTTTATTTCTATATTTTGATCCTACAACACTAGGCAATTCCTTGAAGAAAATTTTATCTGATAGAGGTACAAAATTGGTGGTGATCTTACTTCATATAAATAAAATGACTAAAAATCACCATACATGACTATTTTTTCCATTGCCGATGCCTATAGGTTCAAAATAGTATTTTACTCCAGTTCCATATTTTGACTAGGATAAATTTCGACGACCTCCTTGAGGTTTCGCATAATTACGAATACTCCATCATCGTTTGGAAAATTACTAATACCCTCCTAATTTTAACGACCGTCTAACAATTAGCCCAATCCGTTAGGTTTTCTTCCATTTTTTATGGTGAACTAACCAAAATGCCCTTATAGATTAAAAATTATAATTTTATTTATTTTTTAAATTTTTTTAATTTTTTTGGACTAAGTGGATAATATTTTTATAAATTTTAATTTTTTTTTATTCATCCTGTTCGATTTTTTTATAAGTTTTTAATTTTTTTAAAAAAATAAAAAAATACAGTAAGGACAAAGTTTACAATTCCATACCTTCATTCAAGGATTATATAATTTCTTCAAACATCAGAGGGGTATTTGTAATCTTTCAAACAATGAAGGGGTACTCGTAATTATGACAAATCTCAGGGGAGGTTGTTGTAATTTACTCATTTTAACTATTTACATTACATTCATGTCCCTACAAGTTTTAAAGCATTACTACAGGTATTTCAATCAATAAAATATACGGACCACAAGATGAAAGACGAATTGAAAGTTCACTAAGTTTTTTCCAATGCAAGCATTTTCCTTCCAAAACCCTAACAACATGAGTGAGCATGGAAACTTAGCATTTTCATAGGTCTAGGTGTAATTTTTCAAGTCGAGGGGGAAAGTTGCAATACTTCAATTGGGAGTGGGTTTAGGTGTAACTGACCCTCGCAGGAAATTATAAATTTTAGATACAAGCCCATCCTTTGTCTTCAGCTTGAAAACTTGACAAAAGAAAGCAACTCAAGGACAATTGGAATAACTGATGTTAGCATCTGACAAAAATGATAACTGCTCCTCAAAGATATAGTGGAAATGTAGCCCAAAGTTAATTAGAATGAGCTGCCCTGTGGCCCAATGGTGACAATTCTACTGTCAACAAATTAATGTTGTGTCTCAATGGATTAACAAAAGCAATATCTTACTGCAAGCAATGCGAACATATGCAGCTACCACTTGGCAGAGAGCTTAGCAAATTGTTCATTCATACAAACCTCAATTAAATAGAACTCGCACATCTTTTAGGCTCCATCCAGATGAAGAGCCTATAATTTATGTTGAAGCTTTTAAAAGGTTAGTGTGCAGAAAAACTCATCCATGTTTAGATAATCTCACATCTCAAAAACCCAATTCATTTAGACCCAATAAAGATTTTAGAAACTGCAGCTCTCTGACATGATACTGCTCATGTAAAACGAAACTAGGAAACTCCAAGCAACTGCAAATAACTAATGGTTTTAGTAATATCTTCATGTTCTTTCTACGAGGATTCAGGATTATGACTAAACAGGACATATTTTGAGAATGATTACAAAAGAACGCAATTTACACATTAGTATTTTTAGTTTCCATATCTTTTGCATATATGACATATTCTAGAATTCTTGAAGGATGTGAAGACATAAAAGAAAATGCAAAAAACTGATGCCAATTATTTTAGCTCAGCCTCTATTATAGAGGAGAGGATGCTATCTACAAGAATCTAAAGAGAATATAATTCTAAATGAGGATTAATTTTTTAAAATGAAAGGTAATATTGAATTTCCTGTAGCAATTCCCTGACCCTCCTTGGAATCTGTGCAAGGTAATTATCTCAATGATAAATTTGATAATGCTTTTTAAGACCTCTTCATCTCTATGTGCTGTGTTTTTTCACAAAATTCAGGACATATGGCATGTAAGAGCTTTCGTTTACTCAAGATTCGGTTTTAAGCAAAGATCTGGCTCTAATAGTCATTTCATTTGTCGAATAGAACTTTAGTTAAAAGGTTGTTTATAAAATCAGATATAACTAAAATAGAGTTTAGATTCTATAGAGGCAGTCACTTCTCTCATAAGCATTTCAGAGTTTCTAAAGCACTTTAAACCATGTCCTCTCTATAATGAGTCTATATTCTAGACCTGACCTTTTATTATCTTCTCAGTGTTGAAACTTGAATTTTCTAATGCAAAATATTCATACTTCTCTATCCTTCCCTCATATCCAAATGCATGAGACTACAAAAGAACTGAAGCAGCATGGAAAAGATGAAATGGAACCATCACAAATGACAAGAAGAATCAGCATGATACAAGCCTATGAGATAGGAACAGTTTGTAGATCAATTTTCTTGTCACCTACACAATATGAAAGGATTACAAAAGAAAGAGGATTGCCTAATTGTCTTTCTTTTGTTCTTTCCTTTTCTCTTTAAGTTGATATTTAGAGGAAGGTCTTGGGAATTATATTCACTATTGATCTAAAGAATGCAATCGACCAAGAAAATGAAGAAAAATGAATTAAAGCCAGAAAAAAAAAACCAAAAAGATAAATCAAAGTAAATGTACCATTTGATATTAGTCTATAAACGTCCGCACTTGGTCATTCAAATGGAACTGCTGTTCTAATTCATTGCATGGTTAGTACTTGCGGCAAAGAAAACAAAGGTAAAAGCACAGTTGGGCATTGCATGCATCATCCAAGAGGCAAAGAAAAACAAGATATAACTGAACACTGTATTGCAAATGACCACAACAGTAATATTATTTAATCTAGCAAAGCAAATTCAGAGGATCATACATACACGAAGTCACTTAACCATTTTCATTTTAGATAAAGCATCAACTAATTGAAAACATATACAAAGCGCAACCTGCAGGAATACAGATTTTCTTATCCAGACCTGAAATTTTTTCTCCATTTCCAAATAACCAAAGAGTAAGGTCCTTGTCCTTTTTGACCTGCCATTTGGGGTTCAAGTAGATTGCTATGTACCACATCTGAGTAGCCATTAAATAGAAATCATTGCAGTGAAATAGCTACCACCCAACACGATTTCTTTCTAATGAATCATTCAGAAGCCAAAATGGGTAGCAGAAGCAACACTAAAACAGGAAACTAAATTGTATATATCCACATCAAAGAAAGCCAACAACCACATTCTGCACTCAATATAAGAGCACTGGCACGCCAAACCCAATACTCTAGACCAGCAAAAACTCAAATAAACCTTAAAGAAAATGAAACAACAGAAAAACCAATCCCATATTAACACATACCAAACATCCAAGCACAGTAAGAACACCACAAACCAAGCCCACACGAACCCACTCTTTTTATGCCCTAAAGAACAAATATCAGATGCCCGAAAAATAGTTCCTGAAGTAATATCATCAAAACTTTACCAGTAAAAGGTTTTCTCTTGACGCAAGGGTCGAGCTGATTACACCAGCGGAGGCGGCACGACTTCCCAGACCGCCCCGGAATCCCACGAGCGATCAGGCTCCAATTCCTCGCCCCGAACTTACTCACCAGCCCACTCAAAATCGCGTCCTCGTGCGGCGACCACGGCCCCCTAACCTTCCCCTTCACCGCGCCGCCGTCCTCCGCCTCTCCAACTCCCCCGTCCACCACCATTGCCTCATCCATCTCCGCCTCAAAGGGTGTCTCTTTCACCTCCCCGTCTTCCTTCTCCTCACTCATCTCTTCTTCCTCTCCGTTCTCTCCGCTGCCTGCAAGTCTGCCCGAACGCGCACCTAACAGCCTCTGTAACTGCAAAAGGAGTTTGAAACAAATGAAAAAGAATTATTGTTATATACACACAGCGACTTCCCTCGCTCTGGACGCTTTTGTAAGACGGTTTTTCTAAAATGACATCTTTGTCCTTTTACCAGAATGTTTCCTGGAATCCCCAATACGACGTCGGGTGGGCAAGAATCTGGGCACTACGCTGTCGTGTTTGCTCCAGGGTAATCTAGTAACTGCGCACCTGGGGCCCACTGTTGGTGCAACCGCTTTTGCTTTGGTGCAAACTTTAAAGTACCTAAAATTGCTTTCTTATTTGAAAAAATATTGACTAATAGTTGACTTATTTATTAGGACAATTACACTCATTTTTCTAAAATTTAGTATAATTATACGTAAGTTACTTATTATTTAAAAAATTACATTAATACCCCTAAAATTTTGTTAATATCTAACAAATTAGTCTATTCGTTAGTTAAAATTTATTGAATTTACTGATATTAATAAAAAATTAAAAAAAAAATCATATATTTACCTCTAATTGACTTATTACTGATTTATTACAGGTCAAATAAATCTTTTTATAATCAAATTATCCTTATATATTTTCATGGGTATATCTTCATCGTTATAAGAGTAATTTAATTAGGAAAAAAATTAAATGACCTGTGATAAGTCAATCGAGAGTTAATATCAATTTTTATTTAGTTCTTTTTATTAGCATCAATAAATCAGTGAATTTTTTAACTGATGGACTTATTTGTTGAATAAAAATAAATCTCAAGGGTGCTAGATAAAAATTTCACAAACCACAGGGGTCCATGTGTAATTGCATGAAACTTTAGAGGAGGGAAGTGTAATTATCTTTATTTATTTGAAAGGTAAATCACATGTTGTTCGAAATTTAGATTTAACTACAAAAATACTTCTTAGTTTCAAAATTATTATAAATATATTTCATAAATTTATAGTTGTAATTATAAATTTCCTGTTATTAAGGGGTAGAATTATTTGTTAAAAAATAAAATATTTATATAATTAGATCTAATTTTAGGAGTGTCAGATGCAATGTATCCTTATTTGAAAGATAGAAAATGGTATGGGTTTAGGTTTTCTTAGCACCATGTTTGGAATTAACTATTCCCTCCTTCGCAAAATTATAAATTTATTTTTACAGGCCTCGTTTACTTCGATAAATTTATTTTCTAAAACTATTAACTTTGTTCCCAAATGACACAACTTCAGTTGGATTAGGATATCGTTGAAATCATAAAAAGAGTTTGCAAGTTTACTAACCATATTTCTCGTACATAGGGTCTGGAAAATCGACGAGCACTTGGTGCCTCAAGCTCATCTTCTTCCGCCACTCTTTGCTCCAAAAACTGGGATGATTGTTTCGTGGATTTGGGGAAAAGGGATTTTGGGGATTAGCGATTTAGAGATTTTGTTTTGTGGATTTGGGGAAAAGGGGAGAAGAACGTATTTTGCCTTTCGTCGGAAATGACTTACCAGTTGACCAATATGGACCATACCAGCTGTCACGTGCCGTTACTGTCAGTTTTTAATGGAGCAGGACTAAAGGTGTTAAAAAATTAGGATTTTGGGACTACAAGTGTTGAACACATTAAGCGTGGGACCAAAAGTGAGAAGGGCCCTATATAGTGGGATCAAAAGTGATATTTTGCCTTAAATAAATCACAGTTCTAATATTGTGTTCCACATAGGAGGCTTGCAAAGGGGATGTCGTATCACTGTATCTTTTCCTTTTTGTTGCAAAAGCATCAATTGTCGTGCTTCAAGCAACTAAACACACAGGGGCAATCCTAGGAGTGGCCATGACACGGGAGGCTCCCCGTGTTTCCCATTTATTATTTGTTGATAGTATGATATTATTTTGCAAAGTTATAGAAGAAGCAGTCCACATAGGGATGGCCATTGGACCCGGACCCGACAGAACCCACTCCAGACCCGCCCCTAATGAGGCGGGTTCGGGTCCAAAAAATTACAAGCGGGGCGGGTAGCGAGTCCGGGGCAGGTCCTGGGTCCTTAAGGAATGTGCGACGTCGATCTGGTGGCTCCGGAGGCGGAAGCGAAGCAGCCGCCGTTAGGGTTAGGGTTTAGAGGAAGCGTCGGGTGCATGTTGATCTTTATATATTATTATATGTTATTTGTAAGATTTTATGTATAAGCTTACACATTTTAGGGTAAAATACAACTATATCTCTTGAGATTTGATTTAATCATGAATTTTACATCTCTATTACATAATAATTTAGAGGTTTGCTAAATATTACTAATTCAATTGGGAAAGTGTTAGAGTACTTAAATCCTGTCTTTTTCTTTTCTTTTCTTTTTCTAATAGAAAGAAGGAAAGAAAGAAAAATTTTAAATAAAATGCAAAATGACTAAAATGCCCAAAATATATAATAAAATTTGACACCCATTTTAATTTTTTGTTTATTTGTCACTCTGTACTGTCACTCATATGTATCCATATATATATATATAGATATAGCTGACCTTTTACCTCTTTGTCGTTGACAATCGTGTGGTATCAACAACGTGATTAGAGATCCCTTATCTAAAGTTTGGTTCAAAGGAAAATTTAGTTCGAAAAGAATGATATATTTATAGTTAAAATTTTATTAGAGACATTTTTTAGATATTGCATATAGAGAGTTCACCAGAACCTTATTGGATGTAGTTACATGTAAGACAGAAGAAATTTTGAGTATTTATAATTTTGATTTAATATGAATGAAAATTTGTAATGAAAAGGGTGCTTGGCTGAGTTTATAAGCTCCTCTAACCATCTTGTAAGATGTTTGAGGTATAAGCTTTTGAAAACCATTTGGCAAAAATTTTCTTAAAAAACAAAAATAAGATATTTTAGATATTATAAGCTCTTTAAAAAGAATTACGTCACCCAACTTTTTTCAAAATCTATTATAAGTTCTTGAATCTTAACATTCAATAGACAAATCCATGCTCATAATTTTGTTGGTATTAACTTTTCATATAATTGGCTTCCTTCCCCCAAAAGCAAAACTATCCACTAATATGATTTTAAATTCAAATAATTTGATGGTTTATTAGGTTATTATTATAGTATGAGAATCTTATTATGCCAAAATTCTAATATTTTATAAGCTCTAATTAATATTTTATTTATCCCAACGCTTTAAGTGCTTATTGTTAAAATAAGATAAATATCTTTAAGTCGTTAAAACATCTATGTAAGATGTATGTACTTGTAATGTTTCAAGTAGGCTTAACCAAACAACCTCGAAAATGCATGTGGATGTAATTTACCCTATATTTTATATGATGCTTTAATTTTAAATAGTATAAGATATCAGATCTCATTCTAAAAATAAGTTCTTTAGTACTATTTTCAATACAATTAGATGAAGGAACTCACAAAGCACTACCTAATAACAATTTCGTAATTAATTGAAGAGATCTGTTCATATTTTTTTAAAAAAAAAGTTAACTCTTTACTTTTTCCATAAGAGCTTATAAACATCTAATATCTTAGTTTTATACCACTTACAAACTTTCAAACATCAAAATACCCTCAAACATCTAAAAAGTTAATTTTCTGATTTTAGAGAAACTTAACAAGCTGAAATATTTTAAAGCTAGTTTACGACCCCTTCTAGAAATTGTGCAAAATTGGTAAAGAAAGGAGAAAAAGTTTGTTACCAAGGAAAAAGAGTGCTGGAGTCATGGTCAACAATCTCTCTACGGCCTGTTTAAAGCTAACACCACACACTGAAGTGTAATGGCAAACAAGTTGGCAACAAGAAGAAAAGGGTGGGGCTAATATGTTGGGGACTGGGAGCAGTCGTACTGTGTGTCGTTGAGACGTTTGCAATTGTAACCATGTGAACACTCAGGCTTCGTTTGAGGCATATTGCCAGTGGGAAAGCAATGGCTCATTAAGTCGTCTATAAGTTCATCCACTATGCGCATTCTTTCTTGCTCTTTGCTTTGTGATTACAATATCTATATATATGTTGTTGAGGTTTAGGTGATCGACCTTAAACTTGGTTGGATTAGATTTGTCATGCTAAATCATATTGCATCTACTAATCTATTTAAGATATACTCAAAATTATAATTTTAGTGTTGTAAGTACGTACAGATTACTATAAAAAAATATTTTTGGAATGGATTTAATATTATTTTAGAGTCGTTTTTTTTTTTTTGAAACAATTTTTTGTAACGGGATAAAATTCGTAATTTGTGTAGATGCTATAAGAAAATTGTAACGGCTTCACGAAAGTTGTTACAACTTTGGACCGGCTCTTGTAACGACGTATAATAACAGTTACAGACGTTGACGGTCCACAAAATTCATTTGTACCTCCTTTTGGAACAAGATCTCTCCTTGCTGGTGTTCTACCCAAATTTGATGGATTGCAAACGTTTCACTGCATTTATTGTTGTTTGTTGCTAAAGGAGCCAATTACATGTAAATCATCTGTTAAGCAATTGAGTTGGAAAAAGTTCATAGAATCAAGGGCTTGGAATATCTGATGGCAAGACAATCAAACCAAGGTATAAAGTCTATCAAGACTTAATTTTATTTTGCAAGCATGTTGGGTCTAATTAAAAGCATATGATATGACTACTGAGCTTTTGTTATATAAGGCCAAAATGATCACTAATTGGGCTTAGGACCAAACCGCTACTAATTTAAAAGATAGAAGACTAATTAAAAACGCTACACCCAAAATTAGAGGACCAAAATTACCGACCCCTTGAAGGTACAAGACCAAAATTACATTTAAAAATTATAACTTGGAGCACTACGTTATCAAATTTATCCAGAGCCCCAATTTAAGTGGTAACACGGTTGATGATATGGAATTTTCGAACCAAATCGACCGAAAAAAACTAAAGTTACCACAAATTTAAAATTATAAGACTCAAATGAAAATTTTAATTTGACAAGAATCAAACTTCCCACCTCCTAATTTACAGAACCAGAATTACATTTTTCTCAACATTTGAAGTGACCAATATATAGCTTCTGCGCAAATAATTGTCATATCTACATATTTGATTACTTAATATTGGCTGAAGATTCACATAACAAGATCACAAAGACATTCTAATATATAACCTCGTGGGCAAAAATACTCCACATTGCTGCAGCACTAAAGTGGTCCTCATGGTGGAAAAAGCGAAAATTATAGCATCAAATTTCATGCAGATGCCTGAGGTTAGATGAAGAGAGAAGACAGTATTGACACACGCGAAAATGCTGCCATTATTATGAAAAGTGTAGTCCATTTTTCTTTTTACCCACAAATAAAGAAAAACAAAAAATCCAGTTCAAAAACAGCTTAATATTACATACATTGTGAATTTCAATTTCTTTCATATTGACGTAATGTAATTTGAAGAATAAAATTTATTTGTATTATTAATTTAAGAACATCTCTTTCAATTTATTTTTACATAATTCGAACTTTTATAAAATATATTTTAATTATTAATTAATTTAATCCGTGGATAGTACGGACACACACTGGTGTGTGTGTGAGTGTGATGGTAATTATGAAAAAAGGTAATTCAGCTACCACAATTAATTAAGCAAAGATGAAGATATTAATAGTTAGTGAGAGTGGCCCAGAATGAGTGCATTGGACAAGAGAAGAAGAAGTGTGAGTGGAAGCTGGCACTGAATCACTGATTCATGTGCATGAGAGATTATATAATCCAACGTCGACAGGTTCTTTCCAAAGTCTACCAGATGGGTAACAACCGCTGCCTGGAAATTATTTCATGCACAACAAAGAACAGACAAATGTACCTTCAACTGTGATATGATCGTATGAATGTACCTCAACAACAAAACATCATTCAACCAAACCCTACCCTTTTTTTTCCTCTTTTTAACTACTTTCACGGACTAGTATGACAGAATTTATTATAGAAGATAAATAATTAAGAGATAATTACAATTTTATTTTTTTTACGGAAGGGATATGTGCAAAAACCTCAGGTTGTTAACTTTTGAAATATATGATAGGGGTAATAACCCTCTTTTGAGCAGAATGACGAAAAAGTTCTTGGAATGCTGACAAATAATAAAAATGGCATAAAGATTCGAGCACTTTTTAGTAGGTTGGGCCACTCGACCCAACCCGTTCAATTCGATTTGAGACCCGAATTATCAGTAAAATATATTTTTAGAGGAAATTTATCTGATAAATAATCAATTTTGGAGGCAATAGGTAAGTTGTTCTATCTTTTTCTTCACTGGAAATTCTTAATACAATTTTTAAAACAAAAAGGGGTTGGGGGGGGGGGGGGTTTATATGGTAAAATTCCAACCTACTTGTTATATACTAAATGTTCAAAAGAAAAACCAAGTTAAAAAAAAAATATCAAATAACTTTACTGCAATATCAAAAAAGAAGCAAAAAGACCCTGAAACTTGCAGTGACATTCACGCGCTTTAAATGCAATGTTTCCTCATTTTTCGCCCATAAATCTAGGGCCCGGTTTACTTGGTTTAAATTAACAGCCTAGATGTAAGATTCTTATATACTATATATATATGTACACATATATATATTTTTATATGTATAATATCTAGTATAATAGGAATATTAAATAAGATAAATATATAATGAATATGTATTATATTTATATACAGATACATACAATCTCTCTCTATATATATAGAAAGAGAGAGACAGATGGGGGGACGCCGAATGGGAAGGGGGCGGATGGTGATTGGGGTGGGGATGACGGGGAGAGCCTGGAACGAAGGAGAGGATGGGGCGCGGGAACGGAGGGGGGGGTTGTTGGGGGGGGGTCCGGTGGGGGGGGGGGGATATTTTTTGTAATTTGTAATTTTTATAGTTTTGTTATATATCAAAGAGGAGAACATACAAAATTTGTCATGTAATTTAGGAGGGTGGTATTTTTGGTCTCATAAGTTTAAGATTGATTAGTTCTATAAATTCCAAAAACGTCATAGTTTTAGTCCTCCAAGGAAATGTAGCTGAATTATGGATGATTTTACCCTTTTAGAGCTTTTAATACGAGCATTTTAGTCCATTTTGACTACTTTTTGCATTTTATTGCATATGCTTGCAAATGCTCAAACAGAATAGTATTACAGTCAATGTTTATTGAAAATATTTAGTTATTTTTACCACTAACATAGGAGGCTTTTCACAAGTATGGAAGCAAACGAAAATTCGAGTTACGATGATAAAAGGGAATACTTTCCTTCTTTTCAAAGACAGAGGAGGAATTTTTTTTATGGCAATTCTCAATAAAATTGACAACAACCAAGAAAGGATTGACCGAAATCTTTTTACAAAAGAAGAAACAGATGAATGGTTGTGAAATTACCAAGTACGACAGGTACTACCAAATAATACGGTGAGACACCTATAAGCCATCGAGGTCCATGGTAGAATATCAGTTAGGAAAAACGACACAGGTAAATTTCTAAAAGCCTACAGTTCTGAAAATAATAATTAGAGGAACTGAGTAGAAAGAACTCGAGTCAGACACCTCGAAAATCTCTTAAGATTTAAGGGAGATTCAAAAGACCATTGAGGACTATGGACATAGGTTAATATATTTACCTATAAAAATAGATCTTTTAAGCCAGAAGATGGATGGGATCCTTAAAATCCTCTCAAATCTACACAAGGATCTTACAAATCTAAAGAAAAGCCAAAGGAGTACCCCTAAAACATCCAGATATCATCAAGAGCATATCAAGCAGTCTTTCAAACCAGTACCTCTTTTACACCAGAAGGGAAAGGTGACGGAGATTCCGAAGCCAATGACATGAGAAGATCTAATCCTTGAAGCCATCAAATCCATAAAATAATGAAGGTAGCAAGGGTAGATTTATTAGACCCACAGGAGTTAGCGGAATCCTTTCCCAACTTGGGATTGTGGAATCACTCCAGCACTATCACTGCCCGAGGAAAGTACAGGATCATCCAATAAGAAAAAGTATGGATTTTCACACCAATGCCACATGGATGTTTGTGAGAACTAGACAAAGAGAAAAAATTCTAGGGTGAAATCCCAAAGAGTGCATGAAAATACACCTAGGCAAGGACGATGTTCTAGCCCTTACATCCTTATGACACTATAGTACCCAACCTGAATCATATCGATTTTTGAAACATCAAGAAGTTGATTGATATATGGGTTACAAGCATGAAGATAGCAGCAACCACGTTACAACTCGACAAGAAAAATTTCATACGACTATTGGAGTTAACCTTGGAGGTTCTGTGAAAGTTAGATGAGATAATACCCCTAAAGACACCAAAACGAGTATTCTAGCTGAAGAGTCTAAAAGCAATTGCACAAAGTCACAAAAGGCTTATCAAGCTACACTTCATCGGAGATTGTTACTTAGAAGGAGGTAGAGCTGAGAAAGCTAGAGAGTATTCACAAGCCCTCTTTGGCCTCGAATTAAGAAATATTAATGCGGTAGATGAATATATCTATTGATTCTGCAAATATGTCGTCCAAAGTGGAGTAGCAACATAAATAGTTGTCCATGTGTTCTTTACAAATATTTGCAATTTATGGAGAAAAATGTTAATCCAGTCAGACAAAGTACTTGAAGGATAATTGGGTTTAATAGCAAGGAGAATGTCTTTCCTCAAAGGCAAATTAAAAGATTGGTGTTATCAAGCATCAGTACAAAAGAACATGAAAGAGACTGAGAGGTAAGATCAAAAGAATCCATTTCTTTTGCGATAATAATAATTTTTGAACAATTATAGGAGAATCAAGCTAGTCAAAGAAGAGGAAGAAGTAGAGTAGTTCTCCTACCCTAAGAGTTCTAGAAAATCCTCTTTTTGAAGGAGATCATTGTGGTCCAAGTCAAATGCCAAATCATACAAACCTGGATAGAAAACAGGACGAACAAGGCCTTCATGTCAAAGACCTAGACGAACGGATACAAGATCAACAGGAAGAACCCCTACAAAAAGAACTTTTAGACGAGCCCATACCAGGGCGAATGAAAATTTTAAGGATTGTAACTACTGAATATGCGGAGCAAAGGGACATATCTCTCCAGATTGTCCACAGCAACACGGACCAAACACAACAATCCAACAACCCAACATATATGAAAACAAAAAACACTCTTAAATGTTGAATCAAAGGACAACACAAGCACTTTTTATCATAATTTTATAAGAAGAAGTATAAAAAAGGGAAAATAATATTTTTGGTTCCATAAATTAGACCTATTTCACTTTTGGTTCCGTTCGTTATGGTATTAGTATGGAAAAAGTATTATTTTAGTCCGCTAATATGCTTAATTTTAATTTTAGTCCGATAACTATATCCATTTTTGTTTAGGTCCAGTAACTTACAAAATTGCTTACTTTTAGTCCTCTGGCAGATTTTCGAACAATTTTACCTCTATGCAACTTTTGAAAGGCAGTTTTAGTTATGCACTCATAGGGGTAAAATTGTCTGAAAATCTGCCAGGGAACTAAAAGTAAGTAATTTCGTAAGTTATTGGACCTAAATAAAAATGGACATAGTTATCGGACTAAAATTAAAATTAGACATACTTAGCGGACTAAAATAATACTTTTCCCGATTAGTATAGTCTCGTAACTTATAAAAATTAACAATTTAACGGCGTAGGCCACGTGTCCAGTAAGCGGTTATTAAGTACTTTTGGTTTGAGGAAAAATTGACTTGTTTTCCAACTTGAAATCATTTTTAGGAAAAAAATATAACTGTATATGAGGAAAAAAAAAAGACAAATATTAAAAGAAATTAGAGCAAAGGAGGATTTCTCTTCTCTCACAAAAAAAGAATTCCATCCTTCCCATATTTATGTAAGTTGAAATCAAGTATAAGCAAAACAAAAAATCATGCATGTTTTTCACAATAATCAAGTAGGTATCGAGCATTCATATTATACTATTGGAATATGGATCAGTTTTTCCTCCAGCAAAAAATACTTAATACCCACGTGCTAAGCACGTGACCTACACCATTAAATTATAAATGAAAATATGGATGAGGATTAAAAATACTTATTTTTATAAGTTATTTACTAAAAGTGTTAATCTCATACTGAATGGGATCAAAAGTGAAACAAAGCTAAGTTATGTGACCAAAGATATTATTTCCCTATAAACCACATCAACAAGCTCAAAAATACAATCCTTATAATCATGTTGTCCAAAGCCTTACAATCACTATATTTATGGTTGAAGAGGAGGGAACTTATTACATCATAAAGAGAGGTACAATGAAACCCTAACAACAGGAAAAGCCAATCAACCATGCATATGTACCTCACCAGCTCAGCGACAAGAACCCTTTTAATGTCGAAAATTTTATGACATTAATATACGGACGCGTGAGTATACATGCATTTGTATGTGTATATATATATATATACGTATAAATATATAGAGATATTCATCAAGCATATTCAGTACACCAGTTAGCCCCAAGAGTTAATGTATGGTGGGGGCCTACCCACCACCCAAGAAAGCCTGCAAGTATTTATATGAGTGGTCCATTGATGTTTCACCAAAATCCAGGATTATACGTTATGATCATCACTATGTATTAATGTTAGGATCACGAGTGCTATAAAGTTGTCGCACATCGAATACTTAGTCAAGATTTAGGTACTTAGTGTCGATTCCAACTTTTCGGACAGTTGAAAAATATTTAATTATTTAGGTGAAATAATTAATCGAGTTTTAAACTTTGTTGGTCTAAGTAATTACCATACTCGATCGTGACAAATCCTTAATGATTGTGCAAGACATGCATGATCAAATTTAAAGGGTCATTTCTATTTGGTAAATTACATTTATACTTACTGAGATTATGACTAATTAGACAACTATTTGTTGTCATTTACAAAATTAGAAATACATTTTTAGAAGTTATATTTGTAATTGTAAGTATACTCCAATGACAAAATCTTACACAAACTTTTTTAAGGTACATTATAGTAACACTGTCTTAAAGGGTATATCTATAATTTTACAAAAAAGCAATGGGTATTTGTGTAACTCGACCTAACTTTTCAGATAATAAATGCAATTTATCCTTTTTATTTAATGTTTGGATGTGGGAAAATTTGATCTTGGGAGGTTAATTGTTATTTCCTTTATATTAAAATAAAGTGTCTCAGAATCTCATAGTATATGAAATATTAGTAGGTGCTCACTGGAGTGGGTGTGTAGACCCATCTCTAAAACTGGATTATTTGTATTTTTCGTCCATTTTTTAACTCTGCTATGAATATTATTAAGTTCATTATATATATTGGATTTGATAACTTAAAAAAAAAGGCACCAATATCCTTGCTTCAACCTCACCGTTGCTGGCTCTTTTGGCTGGTGACAGACTCGCCTCGTCCTCCTCTTTCACCTCTGACACCTCTCCGTCAATCCCCGCCCTCCGTTCATCCCTTTCGTATAATTTTCCCTAATAAGAAAAAAGAAACAACTCATAAGCATAATAATAAAAATCAGGTTGAAGGCATGAGAACACGCTAAAAATTTAGGGAAAAGTATTATTTTAGTCCGCTAAGTATGCCTAATTTTAATTTTAGTCCGATAACTATGTCCATTTTTTTTTAGGTCCAGCAACTTACGAAATTGCTTACTTTTAGTCCTCTGACAGATTTTCGGACAATTTTACCCCTATGAGTGCATATGGACTAAACTGCCTTTCAAAAGTTGCATAATGATAAAATTGTTCGAAAATCTGCCAAATGACTACAAGTAAGTAATTTCGTAAGTTACTGGACCTAAACAAAAATGGACATAATTATCGAACTAAAATTAAAATTAGGCATACTTAGCGGACTAAAATAATACTTTTTCCAAAAATTTATTTAACCTCATTATTATGTATGTGTAGTGTTAATAATGATCCCAGGATGTTCAAAAATTATCTTATAATTAATAAAAAAAAATAGGTATATTACGACAACTCCACCAAGATATAAAGTGAACAAAATTGTTTTTCATAACCATATTATTAGCCTTAAACTGCAAATAGTTATGTAAATTGATCAGATCTCATAACCTACTTACGAGGATGTATGATTCATTATATATATATATATATATATCGTGTATGTTTACATTGTGTGTATATAGGAAAAATTGCAACTCTCGTTCTACAAGTACGAGGGGTGGCACTTTTGACTAATTTAGAATTCATTTTAGCAAATGAAGGACAATAATTTTTAAATAAGAGCACATTGAAACTCTTGTCGCCAAAAAGTACGATTTTGGCTGGAAACATCACGTGTACAGTCAAATTAGTAATTTCTGGTGATAAATGTCCTTAATTGATGTGCTAATTTTTCAAATTTATTTTTCTTCATTGCAAAACTAAATTCTAAGTGAATTAAAAAAACCACCTACCTATACTTATATGACCATTATATTTTTTTTTTTTTAGTGAATAGCAATTTATCTCCTGTGAAATTAAAAATGAGCATATTACCCCCTATGAAAAAAGTATAGCAATTTAACCCCCTGTAATTTTTAAAATGAAGCAATTTACCTCCTCATACAGGAAGATAAATCGTTGTATTTTAAAAAATATAGGGAGGTAAATCGCTATTTATTTTTTCATAAGGGGGTAATTTGCTCATTTGCGATATCACAAAGGGATTAATTGTATTTCTTTTCTTTTTTTTATATATATATGTATATATACATATATATATATAGAGAGAGAGAGAGAGATAGTTGACTTATTGTAAACTTAATAGTAATATATGTTGGATTTATTTTCATGGCTGTGGACAACTATGATTATGTCAAAGAGAAATTGCCTCACCCTAATATACCCATGCAAACAAATTGATTTCGGGAAAGGGATTGGTGAAAATTGCATAATTTGTGTGTGTGAATGGTGAAGGAGCATGAGTGGCAAGCCACAAGTAAAGTCATGTCAGATTTTATCCTCAGTTAGATGGATCGCTTCACCAATAGAATTTTTCCTTCCTTTTTATTTTTTAGTGCAGTCAGGGAGGGAGATTGGGGACAACCTGGGTCTGAATTGAGGATCCTCTCCCTTAAAGAAGAGAGGTGATGCTAGCTCAATTAATTGATTGTCGACGCAAAGAATTTTAAATTCATAATAATAAATTTATTATACTTGTTTGGATAATTCTATGTTCAAAAGGATTTGAAATCATTCGGTCCTCATTTTGGGTTGTTTTTATTAGCATTGTGATGAATTTCAAATCCATTTAGTATCGAATCATTTGAAATTCTTATTTCATATCCCTTATTCAAATCTAAATGGGTTCATCATAATGGCGTTAGATAATATCAAATCCTTCCACTCTAATTTAAGCAATGTTTTGTTGTACACTAATGGATATCGAATTCTTTTGATATGAAGTCAATGAAATCATTTTTTTCAAGTCTTTTCTCCACCTACAAATCCATCTATCCAAATTCAACCTAAACAAATATAAGGTGATACTAGTGACCAGACACGATTATCAAAGTGAGAACATTGATAAAATTTAGATTGTTTGTTACCATTATGGAACAAGTTGTGATATTCCTGAGTGTGATTGGCCACCACAAGAAAAAATGTGGCATTAAGCATGACTTCATTAGTAGTGGTCGTTTTCGCTTAATATTGAAGGTTGTTCTCATGTTGCATTATATTTTGTTGCCCTATTCATCTCCAATTGGAGAAGGATACCAAGATTCTCGATGACGATTGTTTAAGATAATATTTCTCATAACAATACATTTGTGCTTCACGACTATCCAATATAAAAAAATTAATTTTTACTATTTAACTGTTGAGTGTAAATTTTTGTTGCATTAACTTTTATTTATCTGGGCAGAGATGTTTGGTGGCATTAAATGGAATACACATCAAGGTAGGCGTTCCTGAAATCAAAAGGGGCAGATTTCTATAAATATTCTTGGTGTTGGCAATATGAAAGAAAAGTTTATATATGTTTTAACTGGGTGGGATAGGAATTCGGCTGATGATCGAGTATTGTGTGATTCTACAAACTTACCACTGACCTAAAATTCCTCATGGTATATTAAAATAAAGCACATTCAATATATAATGGGATTCAATAGATTAACCTATTTTAATGGGATTTTGTTTCTTTACCTCTCGCATTTGCTTTGTAGGTAATTACTATCTTTGCGATAATGAATATGGTAACTGAGAAGGTTTTCTCACGCCATATCCGGACATCAGATATCACTTGAAAGAATAAAACAATGGTTGTGGTGGACCCTAAAGTGCATAAAAATTATTTAATTTGAGGCACGCTTCGACCCGTAATATTATAGAATGCACATTTGTTTGTTGATAACTAGATGAAGATTTTGTTTTGTTTGTTTTGGCCAATTTAGGAGAAGAGTGTTTGCAGTGATGACGCAAAAATATCTGCAAATTATATGCACAATAATAACCATGGAGATATATTTTTTACTTTAATTGACTTCAGATAATCGTTATTTTGCTTGACAATTTTCAATATGCCAAGCATAAAACTGGTAGCAAAATTTAGGACAAGATTGCCAGAGTGGCAGCTAACAAGATATAAAATTTACTTGAATAGTACAACAATAATTAAAAGTAATGCCTTCAATATTTTTTTAGTGCTGTCAAAAGTGCTTCACTTTGGCAGTTAGGTCTTGACAAACAACAAGCGGTTTTGAAAACTTCTCTTTCCATACTTCGTACATTTGATTCCACAGTTTCTTCCATTTTTAGCATTTGGAAACATTGTCAATCTCTGTAGGATGTACTGATTTCTTTTTTTCCAATATGTGGATTTTTTTTTCAATTTTATGACCAAAGGGGGGATTCCGTTAAAAACTTAACGCCAGCCTCAATTTTTTAAAGGAATCCCCCTTTGGTCCTGAAATTGAAAAAAAAAATCCACATATGGGACTAAATGTGCAAATAGACTTGAGTGTAGGATTAAAATTAGAGACAGGTCCACTTATGGGACCAAAAACATAATTTACCCAATAAGATCAAAAAGGCACATAAAAGCACTCCAAATTGACTAGTTTAGCACTCAATGTATCTTTCATCAGTTTCTAACAGAAGAGGATTTTAAACTGAATTTTTCAAAATATAAAAGTTTTTTAGCCTAACGGAAGGAGGGTTTTATACAAAGTTTTTTAAATACGAAATTTAGCCTATTTTTAAAATACGGAAAGTAAAATGGAGTCTAACCCAATTTATTTGTGGTTGCTGTTGAGATATATAAGGATAAAAGAAAATATTAAACAACTTATTTGATATTTCGGGAGTAAAATGGCAAGTGGAATGAAAGCGGAATACATGGGATGGTTGTGGCAAATGATTGTTATTAACAAGAATGGAAGTTTGATGATCGGTGAAGATTGACACTTAAGCAAAAATTTAAAAACTAACCACATTAATCAATATTTGTCAAAGAATTAATTATTATTTGTTATGATTTTTACTTTTTACCTTCACCTAATTAAATAACAATCAATCATTGTTTTATAGCCGTAGTTGATTACTATTAATTACGATTTTTAATTTTTGACCATGATCATAATGAGCCATGATAAAAGGTCATATTTCCTACCACTAATATTTTGTTTCATATTGCGACTAATTTTTGGATATTCATAAAAAATAAATGATTATTATATAGAGAAAACTAAATACATGTAATCTATGAATGCTTTCTCTGCGTTTGTATGCATATATAGACAATTACGTGACGAAGAGTTGTGGATTTAAAAAAAAAATTAGCCCATTAATTTGGTTCTCGTTCAATTTTGGTCCATTAATTATGATAATTATTATATTTTGTACACTATATTTGAAAAATGCTTTCATTAGGTACTTTGGTGGCTGATTTTTTCAATTTTTGCAGCAATTGCTTCAATTTCGAGATTTTTTTTATCCCATGTAGCAGTAAAGAACAACTTGGCATTTGAAGTGGATATTTTTTTATCTCGTCTCCCCCACGTAAACACTTACATAAAAAAAAGTTCAAATTACATAAAAACAACCTTTCAATTTATATATTACTAGCTTCCGTGACACATCGCCTATGCATGCATATAATAAATAATCTTATGCACTTTAAAATATATTATAAATTAGAATAGAATATATAACTCATTATATCAGCTTAAAAAAATATAAACCCAAAAAATTAATTATAAATAATTACAAATATCATTTTTTAGATACTTACAGATTATAAAGATAATTATATATAAATTATAGAAATAACTATTTTATAAATAATTATAGATTATACAGATAAAAATACATAAAATGATAGATAAGTATAAATTATTTTATTTTATTTTTTTTATAGATAATTATTTTGTATAATTATAAAATTATAGATAAAAATACGTAAAATTTTAATTTATAAAAAGTACATAAAATTATGGCTACTTATAAATACTTATAAATTAAAAAAATAAAATTCTTATTTTATATCATATAATACATAATATTATAAATAATTATAGACTAAAAAAATATTATTTTATGTAATATAAATTTAAATAAAAAAATAACATCAAAAAAAAAATCCATCCTCATTGACACCCGCCACAGAAGGTGGCAACTCTGCCCCTGCAGAAGGGGGTGTCGCGCCACTACTGGGGGACTCACTGTAGCCCAACTGGGCACCCCCCTCTGTTGGGGGCGATGGAGGTGGACGGGGTGGGGGGTGGGGGTGGAGAGTAGGGATTTTCTTAAAATTTATATTAGTTATATAATAATTTTATTTTATAATTATATATACGACGCCCAATGTACTTATTAGCCACATCAGATAATAACATGAGTCATTCTGTCTGACAAATAAGCAATTAACTGACGCGTCATCAATTTTCGTTCAATTTGTCGGAAAATTGACACAAAAATCTTAAATTGGACCTAATTGAAGTAGTTTTTAAATATAGTGTATAAAATGTGATAATTATCATAGTTAGTGGACTAAAATTGAACGAGAGCCAAGTTAATAGACTAAAAGAATTTTTTCCCTAAAAATAAATTATTAAACTCATACTCAATCTAAAATATAGGGTAAATTATACTGTTATTTTTTTAGGTTAGGTCAAAATATATAAATATTTTTTTATTTTGTATAATATTACAAATACACGTTCTGAAATTGTAGTTGTGATAACAACTACAACCCCTTTCAGAGGCAAAAACTTACAGAAATGCCCCCTATAAACCATTATCCTAACACCCCTCAGGAGGTGTAGATCTAATTTACAAAAGACAGTATGTGTTTGTGTATTTTGACTTAATATCAGGAAGAATCAATGCAATTTACCCTTAACCCTAAAATATATTATTAAGGGTAAATTATTTTTTTTTCATTCGAATTATGTCCGTTTTTATACTTCGTTGTCGAAACTTTTTTTGTGTCAACTTACTATCTCAATTTTGCAAAATTTGCACTTTGTGATTTTTCTACTGGAAAACATCACATCCGGTGCATATGTGAAAAAGATCACACCACATAACTCTTAAATACCATATGTGCACTGCATATGATCATTTTTGGGAAAAAAATAAAAACTTGATTGGAAAATAGTTATAACTAGCAAAATGCAAAATTTTGTAAAGTTGAGATAGTAAGTTAACACAAAAAAGAAATTTAGATATCAAAATATAAAAATGATCATAGTTCGAATTGCGAAATATAATTAACCCTATTATTAAACTACTATTAAAACCATAAATCTACTAAATTAAAACAAAATGGACTGAATTAAATATGAATTACTACAAAATCTCAACTTTTGTATATCACAAGTCTTCCAATACACCCAAATAGCATCTCAAGTGTAAAAACATGCTCTCATCATACAATTCCAATTATAGTACTCCTCCACAAGTAGAGACACTAATCCAACCAGACACAAAAGAGTGTATTATAATGACACTAGTAAATGTTTCTGCTCCACTTAAAATCGTGCAAAACATAAATTATGGTAGGTGATGACTTAGCTCAAATACAAGACATTTCAACCACTTGCTTCCTTAATTATTGTCCATGCCTGCCTGTGTGTGTATTTACACAGCATTTAGTTCAAAGTTTAATACCCCTGACTTACAATTTGTTTATATAATTATCTCTGGATTTGGGATAATTACATATACATTCATAAAAAACGCTAATACCGTTTATACAAAGCCCTCCTACTTTCTGAAAAAGAAAAAAATGCAGCAACTCCCATGTGATATTATATATGAGCAATTTACCTCCCTGTATTTTTAAAATTGTAGCAATTTATCTTCCTGTACTTTTCAAATGAAACAAATTACCTTCTTGGACATGGTGATAAATTCCTTCATTTTAAAAAATACAAGGGGTGAATTGCTTTTATTTTTCATAGGTGGTTAATTTGCTCATTTACATATCACAGTGAGGTAAATTACATTAAATCCTTTTGAGAAATAACACGTACAACCCCCAAAAATATCTGCATTAGTTACACAAACTACCCCTACCTTTTTACTGTTAGGGATGATTTCTGTAATTAAACAAAAGGCAAAATAATTTGTGTAATCAAATCATAGACCAGAAGGTGTGGGTATTGATCTACTAATCCTAGTTGTTGGTCTACTGTATTAATAGTTATTTGTTAGTTATATATATATTTGACATGGCAATGTGGATATATTGATTGCTGATAATTGAAATTAATTACGTAATTGTGAGTGATTCACTCAAAAAAATAATATTATTCTAGGGAA